>NW_020954596.1:24432406-24724470 GCF_900497805.2 Vombatus ursinus | reverse complement strand
ACTACTACTACTACTACCACCACTACTGTTACTACTACTACTACTACTACTACTACTACTGTTAGTACTACTACTCCATTATCATCATTATTATTATTGTAGGAAAATTATAGAGGTTCAGTGAATTTGTGACTTAACTGTGGTCACATAGTTATGAGCCCATATATATTCCTGCCTCCAGATGCTCTACTGCGCTCTAAAGAAGTGGTTCAGTGAGACATTTTGTCAGGCAGTATGGAGTTAAAGTGATTTCATTTGTTTTATTTTGTTGTTTTCCAATATTTGATTGCATATCTCCCATTCTTGAAGGCTCCTCAGCTGCTGGGACAGACTGTTAGAGCTTGTGGGCATGCCAGTTAAAACTAATTGAACATCCATTATTCTGGAATGCCTGGGCAAACTGACAGCATCTCTGTAAAATGGAGATTGACATCCTTTGAGCACCTGATTTAGGATGCTTGTAACATTTCTAAATATTTAATGCATCTGGGTATTTTTTTCCAGCCTAGAGAGTGGAATAATGCTCCTGAAGCAGTATTCCTAAAATATCAGTCTATTGTTGGAAAAGACTTTGTGAAGAAGCCCAACACTCCAGAAAAGCTCCTTCTTTTGTTTTCTTTCCCACTGCCATTCCTCTTGTCCTAGTTCAGACCCTCATGATCTCACAGCTCCATCATTACAAATCTCCTCAACAGGTTTCCCAATCTTTCTATTCTTCAGAGAATCAAAGAATTGGGGAGCTGAAAGGGACCTTAGCGGCCTTCTAGCCCGATCCACAGAGAAGAGAATTCCTACTGTTTTTTGATTCTTTCTTCACTTCTCTTCATGTAAATAAATAAACTTTGAGAAGACTTGACAAGCCTCATAGAAATGTTTATTAATAGTCTCCAAAGAGAGCTTATTTAAGTATTGCTTAAGTAGAAAGCAGTAGTAGAGAGAACATTGGGATTGGAGTCACAAGTCCTAGGTTCAAGTTCTTGATCTTATACTGAGGTGGCTAAGTTATTTGACCTCTCTAAGCTTTGGATGGCAACAGTAATACTGTCACTACCAACCACTCAGTTGTCATGTCTCCCTGGTAAGACCGAGCTCCTTAAGGGTTTCTGGTGGTTGTTGTTGTTGAGTTGTTTCAATAGTGTTGGGCTCTTTGTGACCCCATTTGAAGTTTTCTTGGCAAAGAAACTGGAGTGGTTTGTCATTTCCTTCTCCAGATTATTTTATAGATGAGGAAACTGAAGCAAACAGCATTTAAGTGACTTGCACAGGTCACAAATTTAGTAAGTGTCTGGGGCCAGATTTGAACTCAGCTCTTCCTGACTCCAGACCCAGCATTCTATTCACTGCACTACTTTGAAAGTAAGGAACTATTTTTGCCTTGCTTTGTATCCCCAGTGCTTAGCAAAGTGCCTGGCTCATAATAAGCCTTTAATGAGTACTCAATCAATTGAGAAGGTAGACTTTAGTTCAAGATCTGCCACCGCCACCTTGGCTCTGTGTCTCTGGACAATTCACTTGACCCTCAGTGATAAATAAGCTGGGGGACAGTTGCTGATTTGCAACGGTGGATGTCTCTTCCTCCTCACCAGAAACCTCCTATACTTACTCACAGGTCTAGACAAAAATCAAGTTGCATATAAAATGTGTATGGTAGTTACTAACCCATTCCCTTCTAACCCACCACTCTCTTTGGGAAGACACTCTCAAAACCAGCGAGTATTTCTGGTCCTTACCCTAGGCCCTGTTTATAGGATCTCTATCTATCCCATCCAATTTGAGTCAATAAACACGTATTAAATACCTTCTATGTCTAAGGCCCTAGATATTCAAAGGTAAAAATAAAAAAGCCCCTGTTCTCAAAGTGCTTACATACTCTATTGGGGGAATACCGTATATATACAGATAAGTAATTTTGGGGGGTGTGGTGAGGTAATAGGGGTTAAGCAACTCACCCAGGGTCACACAGCTAGTAAGTATCAGGTGTCTGAGGCCAGATTTGAACTCAGGTTCTCCTGACTTTAGGGACGGTGCTCTATCTACTGTGCCATTTACCTGCCTCCAGATTAGTAATTTCAAAGAGGTCAGTACAAAGTAATCTTGGGAAGATGAATACTAACAATTGAGCAATCAGAAAGAACACTTGTAGGATGTGGTATCAGACCTCTATTTTGAGGAGTTGAGATTTTATTAGACATGGTTGAGGAAAGAAGTGCATTTTAATATAGGTGTCATCTGTGGCAGTTTTGACTAAAGGTAGAGTTTTATTAAGATTATTTGGTCTCTCCCATTGAAGTTTCTTGTATTTGTTCCATAATGAACAAATGTTATGTTATGCACGTGTTAATTGTCATTTTCATCAGATGGCTGTCTTGTTTAATTGCCTGCTGTTTGCTGATCCTGATTCTGGTCTTTTACTACCTGGGATTATTGTGTGGTGCCTGTGGTTATAACAAACACAAGACTCCAACCAACCGTGGCTGTGTGTCAAACACTGGAGGCAATTTTCTCATGGCGTGAGTACTTCCTTTCTTTGGAACACATTCGATGGAAATGTTCCAGAGCTCCAGGTTGGAGAATGGAGAGTGGGATGATCCCATGGATGGATCTTAACAATTTAAAGAAACCAAAGACCCAGCACTGTGGGTACTCTTAAGTTATGTGCAGCTTTTCATGTGTGATTTCTTTTGTTTAGGTACCTTGCCAATGGGTAAAAGTATAAGTGAGTATGTAAGCAAGTGATCTCCAAGTTGGGTGCATGTACCCTGTGGAGGAAAGGGTGATTGAGACGATTCTTTCAATTGTGGAAAGAAAATAGTAGAAATTCTATTTACATTTATTTTAGCTAAAATAAGGAAGATGTTAAACTTTAAATATTTGGTGTAGAAATTGAGGTACCCGCACTGGGTCTGTATGTCAGACAACCACATGTCACAGATAATCCTTAGAATATCCTAAAGGGATAGTGGGAGCGCTACAAAGTGGAGAGGTTGACCGTGGCACCCTTACTCATTCATCTACTTTCAGTATATTGTAGTTTATGGGGCTTGGTGAATTAGATTTATGGATCACATTATAAGTTGGAGACAATTTTCTAACATGTTTAAGAATCTTCCCAATGAATAGTTTTAGGATTTTGAACTCATTTGTTACAAATGTAAAAATGCAAGAACATTAAGGTAGACAAATTCAGTAGCTGACTTTTGATGAAGAATCTTTGCATACTTGGTGGATGGGATTGAAATTGTCATAATTCAGTGAGCTCGGCCAAAGATTCAGTTCTTTGATTTGAAGCGCACTCTTGCGTCTTTGACCTCTTGTTCAGGAGATGGGTAACACGTTTCATTCTCAGTCCTTCTGTAATTGTAGTTGGTCATTACACTGATAAGAGTTGCTAATTTTTTCAAAGTTGTTTGCCTTTCCCATTTTGCTATCATCATATAAACTGTTGTCCTGGTTCTGTTCACTTCAGGTGGTATCAATGATAATACAAATCTCAGGTTTCTCTGAAGCCATCCCTTTCCTTATTTCTTACTACATTATTGTATTCCATCACATTTATATGCCATAATTCTCCAGTCAAATTCCCATTCTTTGCTACCTCAAAAAGAATTGTAAATATGTTTATACATCCTTAGAGTTTGTTTCCTTAGGATTGATACTTTTCCTCACTTTCCCCTTTCCCTCCTGTTTCTCTGAGTGAAATGTATTTCTGTACCCGTGTGTGTGTGTGTGTGTGTGTGTGTGTGTGTGTGTGTGTGTGTGCGCTTCCTTCTTTTGACCAGTTCAGATGACAGCCAGGATCCCTCCATCCCTTGCTCTTTGTATAGCTGTCTGCATGCACACCCTGATTATGAGATAATTTTCCATAACCTTCCTTCCCTCCTGCTCCAAGGTATTCCTTTCCCCTTCACTTTCCATTCTTAGAATCATCAAGACATAACAGAAATCCTCCCAAGCCTTATCTGATTGGGACTCCTTTTGTGACCCCTGATGAGGTTAGAGGTCAGAGGGAGCAAATGTTATCATCTCCCCATATTTGAATGTAAGCCGTTTATCCTTGTATGATCCTTTATTCTTGTTCATTTGTGTTTGCCTTTTTATGTTCCTCTTGACCCCTTTGTCTGAATTTCAAAGTTTCGGTGCAGCTGTGGTCTTTGCATCTGGAATACTTGGAAGTCCTCTATTTCATTAAATTCATTCATTCTTCTATTTCATTAAAGTTTCATTCTGCTTGTAGCATTATACTCAGTTTTGCGGGGGTTAGTTATTCATTGCTGTTACCCAATATCCTTTGTCTTCTGGGATATGGTATTCCAAATTCTTGACTTCTTTATAGTCGTGGTTGCTAAATCATGTGTGATCTTGACTGGATCCTTGGTATGTGAATTCCTTACTTCTGCCTGCCCACAGTAATTTTTTTTCCTTTTGCCCTGGAAACTCAGGATTTGGCTGGGAGTTTTCATTTTGGTGTTTCTTTCAAGAGGTGACCAGTAGATTCTTTTATATTTCTACTTTGCCCCCTGAGTTTTCTTTTAAGATTTCTTGAAATAGGATGTCAAAACTCTTTTTTTTTTTTGGTCATGGCTTTCAGACAGTACAATGATTCTTAATTTTTTCTCCTCAAACTGTTTTCCGGGTCTGTTGTTTTTACTAAGAGATACCTTACAATTACTTCCTTTTTTCTTTTCAGTCTTCTGACTTTGTTTTAATATTTCTTGACACCTCATGGAATCTTTGGTTTCTGTTTTTCCATTCTGATTCTCAAGGAGTTTGTTCCTTGGGCAGGGTTTTGAACTTATTGTGCCAAGTTGTTAATTCCTTTTCCAGTTCTTTCTTCTAGAGCCCATACTTCTTTTCTAATTTTTTCCTCAAATGCTCTCATTCCATTTATAAAGACATTTTTAACTCTTTAAAAACTCTTGCTTCATCTTTTCTAGGCATTCCAATTTAGTTTGTGACCAAGCTGTTTTTCTCTGAGGCAATGCTTATGGATGCTCTGAAGTCATTCTCTTTTTTTGGGTTTGTGTCTCAAGCTTCTTTGACACCATAGTAGTCTTTATAGTGTGGTTCTTTTTTGTTTCCTCATTCTTTCAGCCTCCTTCTTGACTTTGAACTTTATGTTAGGGCTGGGCTCAGCCACTCCTCTGGAGGGAAGGCTTGGACTAGTCCTATTGCTACTTTCTTGAGAATTATTGAATGAGGTTGAATGTTTGGATATTTCAGGATCTCAGGGATAGGCTAAGGACCTGCAATCTTTCATTGCTCCCAGAATGGTCTGATTGCTTCCCCCTTGATCTGTATTCTGCAAGTTCCTGATGTGGGTTTAGGTCTGAGCACAAGTAGCCTGTGCCTGGACTCTGCCTCAACATACAACTGGACAGATTCCTGCGCTGGTTATTCTTCTGCAGGCTAGGCTAGATGCTCGAAATTAAACTATACTCTGCACCTGAGGTGTGACCTATACTGCTGTCACTGCTGCCTTCTGAAATTCTTCTTTGCTTGGTGCATGGTAGAGGGCCGCCCCAGCCAGGACTTCTGCTCCCCTGCACAATGTCTCCTCAGTTCTTTCTGGATATATGACCCAGAACTCAGTGGTAGGTGACAAGTAGACAGTTCACACTTGGACCTCCTGTTACATGTTACAGAACCTTTCTGTGCGTATTAGAGTGTGCTGAGGTATGCTCCTGGCCCAATCCTGTCCCCAGTGTCTGATGATCTTATCTACTTATGCTGAGTTGGGCTAGACAAAAGACTATGGGACTTTTTCTGGTTTTCCCCATCACGAGTTGATCCGCTGCATTTTCTAGATCTGTTTTGAGGAGTCTTTTAAAAGGGGACTCACTACACTACTCCCTACCACTCTCCCTTCTTGGCTCCTTTTTAAATTTGACACCTGAGTAGCAAATGTACTGAGGTTGAGAGAGACTTGATTTAGAGGGACCATTCTGTTTGCTATTAGAATAATCTTGGTGTGAGGTGATGAGGACCTGCAGCAGGCTGGTGGCAGTGCCAAAAGAAGGAGAGAGTGGTAAATAAGATAGATGTAACAAGGGAAGAAATAACAGGACTTAGCAGTTGATTGGATATGGACAGTGAAAGAGATTAAGGAAAAATGAGAGTAACAGTAGAATCTTGCCTTATAAGCTGCCTGTGAACCAGACTTCTATCAGAGTCCAGCTGAGGAAGAAACTGGTCTTTCTTTGCCCCCCTAAACTGGAAATTGGGAGCAAGGTCATGTATTCATGCATTTAAACCTAAAATGTTAAATTCCCAAGGAAAAAGTCCACTTGTGTGCTGATTTGATTCCAAATTGAAACTTGATTTAGAGAGCTATTGATTGTGAGTTTGCTACTTAAAATGCCACCATGTTTGTACTCTCAATTCCCTTTACCCCCAAAGCAGCATTGGAATGAGCTACTCCATTTTGGTGGAGTGGCTTGAAGAGAGGAAATTAAGTTGCTGTGTAGTCACTTAGTGTATCTTTCATAAATTGTCTTAAACTCCCTCTCTTCCCCCACCCCCACCCCAGTGAAACTGCAGTTTAGGATGAATCCAAAGTGTAATTCTCAGGCCAGAAAACACCCCCACACCCAACACACCCCTCTTCTACTTAAATGCAGTATATTATTCCTGCAGTTTTTATAATAAATTCTATGATTGACAGAGAGAAAGGGATATGTTGAATCCCAGAATAGATGTGTGTTTTTATTAAGGTTTAATTCATTCATTGTCCATAATGAGTTTTAACCCCAAGTTTTTTCAAAGTTGACTTCAGGTGATCCCGAGTGTTTGGTGGTCTCGTGTCTTTCCTATTGGTTCCCTTAGCACTACTCCTACTTTCCCTCATTTTATAGAGATAGCACATCTCTTGTAGACATCTGGTAAATAGCCAGAGAATTGCAGGAGTGGAAAATATGGTAGGCACAGTCAGGATAATCAGACTAATTAGAATTGTTAGGAGAATGTGTTATTTCCTTTGGAAAATTGTTTAAATGATCTTGGAAGCCCAGAAGGAAGAAATGAATTTAGCTGTGACAACATTTAAGCTTCAGTTTCTTCTGTCTTTTAGAAGGGGAGGGAAGCAGGAGATGGTGATATGACTTCCCATGACATTAGCCTAGAGGGGTAGAGAAAGAATAAAAAAATACCTTTAAAAAAGAATCCGCCGCAGCTATAAACCTCTATGGTTAGTTGAGCCTAGTGAAAATGGCAAATTGTTGTTAATGATAAAAACATTGATGGCATATATGGACACAGAATTGGTTAGGGGATGGGGAGTAGAAAATAGAGTATTTCCTCCTCTAATCTGGACCACATTTTGATGCCATGTGGGTAAAAGAGGGGTGCCACTAAACCTGGAGGGAAATAATTCTCTATAGTGACCCACTTTAACCTCACTGGATTGTAAAGAACCTAATTTTACCATTGAAACAACTTCTCAGGTTGCTGATGGTCCCACCTTTATTCTCCTTCCTCCTCCTCAATCAATCCCTGGTTACTTTTGCTCTTCCAGTTGTCTCCTGCCAACTCCAGCCAACTCCATTGTTACCATTAGCCTCCAGGGCTAGTTTTCTGTCTGTACCTTAATAAGTGCTATGGTGTCCACAAATGAAACCCACAAAACCTTTTGTTTGTTTCTTTTTAATTAGACCTTTCTTGTTTGGAGTATCCTGTAGTTATCTGGAATATCATCTGATAACACTGATTCACATCTGCAGTATTAGGTCCATAATACCCTATTTGATAGAATGGGCATAAATTCACAAACCACATTTTAGGGCCATGCAGAGAACAAAGATAAGCTTGATTCCATTCAAAAGGATTCCTTTGATTCCTTAATAGTTTGGACTGACCTATAACCTATAAAAAGCTATAGGTTGTAGGTGATCATTTCCATATATTGTTTTCAAAGATAATAATACTTTGTGAGTCTTAATATATTGGATGATTTTTTTTCTTCCTTCTCCAGTGGAGTTGGATTCAGTTTCCTGTTTTCCTGGGCATTGATGATCATAGTGGTTTCCACATTTGTTTTGGGTGGAAATGTAGAAAAATTGGTCTGTGAACCCTTTAAAGACAAGACTATATTTCAGGTAAGGATATGGTTAACAGTGTTTTTGGTTTTATTTTTGTGTGTGTGCCTGTGTATTTTGATGTCATAATCTAAACTTTTAAATTTCTATAATTAGTGTGTGGCTTGGGAGTGAGGGGGAGAGGAGTTGGGGGACTTGAATAAAGAGGCAAAAACTATGGAGGAGAGGAGAGCAGAAGAGGATGTGATTAATCAAATGAATTGAGGGTCTTTGTATCAATAAGAAAAAGAAACAGTTCAGATTCTTGGCTGTAAATAAAGTAATCTGCATTTATTATTCAGGATAGTAGTTGCCCTTTAAAACAATGAACATTCTTTGTAGAGTCAGGCTATAAATAAAATTATATTTGAAGAAGTGTTTTGTGAAGCAGAGATCCAATGCCAAAGATCTTCAGCTATCAGAAGAGGCAGTATTGGAATGGAGTATTTATCCCCATTTGGTCTTAGACCTCTTTCTACAGAATCAGCTACTAAAGACCATTAAGGCAGCTGGTTGTAGTAAGGATATTTTAGTTATTCAGCTGTAACAATGGAAACTAGGTTCAGGCCACTATTTTGCCAAATCAAGTCCTTTTGGTTTTATAATTATAAACAAGCCAATTGTTCTCCCATGCCCCAGTCTTACTTTACTGAACAGAGCTAGCTTGGTATTGCGTTGCATATGCTACTCCATGGTAAAGCCATACGTTCAAAATCCATCCCATAGGGGAGGGGATGGAACATTGAATTTAAACTTGGGCTTGAATCCAAGCTTTGTTGGGTGTGACGATAGGTAAGATGCTTACCGCTTCTGAGCATCTTTTCTGGGTCTAAATCCTATGATCCATCTTCTGTCTTTTAACTGGAAAGCCAAGATTAGAATGGGAAAATTAAACTGTCTTCTAAATTCCTCATATATAAAGCAAGTGAAGAGGAAGGGGAAATGTTGAGATTATTTTTTACCAAATTAATGTAATTAATTACCTATATATTAATAATAAGAGGCCTTTTGGGTTCTAGGTTTTGGATACCCCTTATTTATTCAGTGAGCAGTGGAAAAACTACCTTTCGGGTCTCCTGTTTAAAAATCCTGATGTTAATCTCACCTTTGAGCAAGTTTACAGGTACAAAAATTGCCCAGTGAGGGCTTTAGTATGACATGGTGATGGTTTTGTTTGGTTCTAATTTTTCAACATGAGAGCATTGCCTTCGAAAGTCTTCACTGGTAGTTTCTTTATAATATCCTTCCATCTTCATGGTAATTTTAGTGGCTCTTCTGCAGTACCCCCCTGCAGCTCCATTTTGTCTTTTAGCATTGAAAAAGAACTGGGTTTGGCATCAAAAGATCTGAGTTTGAATCCCAGCTCTTCCATTTACCAACTATATGACTGTGGGCAAGTCATTTCATTTCTCTTAGCTTCCTCATCTGTAAAATGTGAATAATACATGTTTGTTCTGAAGAAAGTACATTGTAGACTGTAGAGTCATTTAAAAATATGAGGAGTCATTCATTACCCAGGGAACAGTATACAAGCATTCCTAGAGCTCTCTCCCGGGTCCTAACTGATAGATTGAAACCCACAATCTTGTATCTTATCCTTATATGATTAGTTTGCACATTGAAAATCATTTACCTTTTTTCTCCCTATTCACAAGGCCTTGCCAAACTCACCTACAACTTATCTTCATTGAATGGGCATTTAACAACCTGGAAATGTTTTAGCATCATCTGCAAACTGAGAAAATTCACTTAATGATCTATCTTGTAGCTCATACATTAAAATATTATATAAAGACAGTCAGCATTAATCTCAGAGGTATCCCACTATTTACTTTACTCAGAGAAGTTTCTGTTTATTACTTTTGTAAATTAATCACCATCAACAGATTCTAATAAGGAAAGAAATCAAATATGTAATCTTCAGATATGGATAGGTACTATACTTGTGATTTCATTGGTGAAACAACACGTGGATGAGGAAAATCTCTACCAGAGCAGGTTGGCACCTCTCTAAAATTAGTTTTAGAGAATTGCCTAGAGCACTGAGAGATCAACTGATTTGCCCCAGGTCACACAGTCAATTTGTGGCAGAATCCAAGTCTTCCAGAATCTGAATGCTGCTTTCTATCCATTAGTTCTTCTGTCTCTCTGGATAAAACTAAAATTCAAGTTACTAGGATACTCTCATTGTAGAAACTCTCAAGTGATACAGTCTGTATCTTACAGTGTCTAGCACATTGCAAGCACTACATAAATGGTGGTGGTGGTGCTGGTGCTGGTGCTGGTGCTGGTGATGGTGGTGATGGCAGAGGTGGTGGTGATGGTGGTGGTGGTGTCATCAGAGTTTTAGAAAATTGCCTGGGGAGCACTGAGAGGTTGTGTGACCTGTTCACAGTTGCATAGCTAGTATGTGGCAGAGTCAGGACTTGAATCCTTACCTTACTGACCTTAAGTCTGGCCCTCTATACAATTATACAACATAGCCCCCTAATCAAATAGCAAACCTGTTATCTAATATTCATTTTAACATAAAAAAGAATAATACTTTTGGAACCAGTCACCATTAGACTCAGCTCCCACCTGACTGAATTACATTATAATTATAATGATATATTATTATTACATGGTACTATGTACTTTTTACTTTCTTAAGTGCTGTCACATATGTAAACAGCCCCCAATTTATGAACAGGTGGTGTTGCAAAGGTTCATTTAATTGGAATTTGGAGTTAATTTTTCCCCAGAAGTAATGTTATCAATTGTTGTGAAGGTCCTCAGCTAACCCACACAAACTCATTTAACTCATAATTTACTCCAGTCCAGTAGATGTTTATTGTAAGTGTACTATACATAAGGATCCTGTATCAAAACTTATTACAAGTTTCAATTCAGAGTACCTGGAACATGTTCAATCTCCTGATAAGACATCAATGCAGGGAGTGGGAGCTCTCCCAGTCCACCAATACTTGTAGTATCAAGATTGGGACTTCGAGAAGAAGATATAAGGACATAGGTATAGATTTGTGACTGTGGGAAGGGGAAAGATGAGGGTAACACAACAGGGGAGAGTAATGTAGTTCCAGTGGGTGACTAGAGTAGGAAACTATAGCAGAGAAAATTTAGTGATTAGCCCAAGGTAACATAGCTAAACATTGTCCTTGATTTGGAAAGCTGATACTGACTTTATTTATGTCTGTCCCCTGGATATAATCAGTCCGTATAATTTAATTTTATCTGTAATTGCTCCAAATAAAACACAAAAGGAGGAGTAGAGGTGGAATGGGGGGAAATCAAGTTCTAAGGGAAGGTGGAGAGATGTCATTGGTAGGTACATAAGGTTTCAGTGGTACTGCCACCTTGTTGAAGTGGATTTTCCTTCCATCCATACAGATTTCAACTCATCCATGCCTTCTTATCCTTTGATTTTTTTTTTTGTCCATATTCTTCCATGCATCTAACACAGATTATCCAATGTGCTGGAGGCCTTTGGTAGATTGAGTATTGTCCTTGGACTTGGGAGAACCCCCTGAGTTCGATTCTTTCCTCAAATACTTACTAGTAGTGTCACTCTGGGCAAGTCTCGATTTCTTTTAGCTTCGGTTTGCTCATCTGTAAATTGAGGATAGTAATTGCACCAACCTCACAGGGTTGTTGTGGGGGGCAAATGAACTAGGGTATGCAAAGTGTTTTGCAAACCTCAAGGTGCTCCTCTCTTACCCTTCACTTTGGGTATATAATTCGCCTACTACCATTTCCAATCATACATTTCTTTGTTGCTTTAAATATTGTCTCTCATCCCATTCACTTTCCCTATAGAGTTATGGAGGTTTGCTTCCTAGGATATTTTTCTGTGGCCACTTAATGCTTATATAAAAGACCCCCCAAAAAAATCCAGGAGAGAGTATTTACTGAATGCATGGACATAATTCCAAAGCTTAGAAAGGGATCAGAGAGCCTTGGAAATAACTCATTACACTCTTGGTTCCCCTGGTGTATCTTCAGCATTGAGAACCTCTTCGCCCTTCTCAGATTAAAAAAAAAAAACAACAGAAATTTCAGATAACTTTCTTCATAATCATCAGCAAAGAACATAGATAGCACCAGCTCGGCCTTTCTGAATATGATTGATGTGTTTATTTCCCATAGTGACTGCAAGAAAAATAAAGGCATTTATACCTCTCTGCAGCTTGATAAATTCTACAATATCAGCAAATTTCTGACCATTAGTCAGGTAAGTCAATAGAACTCGGTATGTAATGGACATATTATTCCATGTAACAAAGTTATCTCTCATGCTGCAGAGCTTGCTTTGTGGGTTTACCAGTAATAAATGGTCTTAATGTGGTTTGTTCAAGTCAGAGCTTCCTGGGGAAGGCTGTATGTTCCTCCACAGTGGAGTCTCCTGGCACGCGGCGCCTCCTTCCCCATGTTTGAGAGACGAATTATGTAATGGGTTGTTTGTCCTTTTGAAAGTGATGTTGTCAACAAAGGGCCAGAATTCTTCTCCTGGGCTTGGTTAGAGTCAGGAAGACCTTGTTCAGATAACCATCTCAGTCACTGTCCAGCTGTATGATCTTGGACAAGACTTTTAATACATCTAAACCTCAGTTTTATAATCTGTAAAATCAGGGTAATCATGTCTGTAGTACTTACATCATCAGGTTGTTGTGAGGCTCAAATAAGGAAGCATATTGCTTTGCAAACTTTAAAGCACTAGGTATGTGTGACCCTGGGCAAGTCACTTAACCCCAATTGCCTAAAAACTAAAAAAAATGAAATGAAAAAGAAGTATATAAACATCTGTTAGTCTTATTAAAGCCCCAGTTTCTTCAGTGATAGGGGATTGGGTATTTCAGTTGCCCATTTTTGAAAGGCAACATGATCTAGTAGAAAAATCCTGGTGATAAGATTAGAAGACCCAGATTTGAATCCTAGTTCTACGACTTATGCATTGTGAGACCTCAGCAAATCACCTGAACTTTCTGGTCCTCAGTTTCCCTATATATAAAATGAGAATGATAATTCCTGTAGTACCTGCCTTGCAAGTTGGTATAAAGTAACAGATGAAAAGTACTTTGTAGATTTTAAAGTTCTATTTTGCTGTCAGCTATTAATATTATTACTATAAGCCCCCCATGATGACTTTACTAGTGATTCGGATTGAGTATGTCATTCCAAATGCAGTCAGATCACTCTTTATCATCTGACCTGTATCCTCTGCCCCACCCTACCTCCAGACCTGTGCTCATGCCTTGCACTCATTCAAATCTTTCCTGTTTTTCAAGGCATGACTCAAGGTCGCTCAAGGAGACAGCATAGTAGATTAGAAAGATCCCTCAATTTAGAGTCCATGGCCAGTGGCTCTTCCACTGATTGACCTTGGGCAAGTCCCTTAACTTTCCTGACCTCTCAAAATAAGTTTCCTTATTTTGAAATGCTCTCCCTGTCCTCCAAAATCTTAGGATATTGATGTTTTTAAACTATTTCACTTAATTTTGTAATACGGGGTCCCCAAAGTCTTGGTGCGGTTTGAAACTTTAATAGCTAAGGTGCAGAAGCTTGTGATGTAGTGGGTGTAGTTATTGGGGGGCCTTGGAAAAAGCTCATCACTCACTTGACCTTTTGACCTTTAAGGTTTTATGGTTTAATAATTAGCTTAAAAACTTCAAAACCTTTTGGGACATTGTATACAACATTGTCTTATTTTCCTGTTGTTTTCTCGATCCAGTCCCCAACTATGTGACTTCTTTAGGGCAGGACCCATGCTTTTATACCCCCAAAAGGTTCTGGGCATAATAATAGGCACTGACTAAATCCTTTTTGCTTGGTTGTCTGGTTGCTTGATTTGGGCTGCCATGATGGAGACTCCACCAGGAAGGCATAATTCAGTCATCATTTTGATGAAACCATTCAAAGTACAGTCTTAGCCCGTGCTGACATGTTTAAAGTTCGGTGTCATGAAGCCCTTTGGCAGTCTGGTGAAGCCACTGGAACCTTTCTTAGAATCATGGTATTAAAGGCATACAATAAAATACAGAGGATTATAAAGGAAACCAATTATATTGAAAAGCAATGAACAAAACTTTTTTTTTTAAGTTTACAGACTGGAGGTTAAGAATTCCTATTCTTGGGGACAGCTAGGTGGTACAGTAGATAGAGCACCAGCCTTGGAGTCAGGAGGTCCTGAGTTCAAATCCAGCCTCAGACACTTACTAGCTGTGTGACCTTGGGCAAGTCACTTAACCCTATTACCTAGCCAAAAAAAAAGAAGAAGAAGAAAAAGAATCCCTATTCTTCAGTGAAGTACTAGTCAAGTAGGGAGTAAATACTCCCTGCTAAACACATAGGTTGTTTGCTTTCCCCCATCCTGCCAGTTTTTATTGCTTATTCTCTTTCCTCTCTCTGCCTCCCCATTTCCCACCTTCTCTCTCCCTTCCTCTCTCTTTCACCTTCTCTCCTGCTCTCCTCCTCTTTCTTCTTCCCTCCTTTTCTTTCTCCTTCCTCCTTCTCTCCTTCTTTTCCCTCCCCCTCTCTCCCTTCTTCCTTCTTCCT
This sequence comes from Vombatus ursinus, assembly GCF_900497805.2. Lineage (NCBI taxonomy): Eukaryota > Metazoa > Chordata > Mammalia > Diprotodontia > Vombatidae > Vombatus > Vombatus ursinus. The sequence goes on along the minus strand of NW_020954596.1, from coordinate 24,709,849 downwards.
TTCCCACCTTTTTCACTCCCTCCTTCCCCCGATACCTTATCTGTACATATCTGTATTTGTGTTATCCCCTCGACCTAAGTCTAATATAAGCTTCTTGAGGACAGTATCATAAGACCGTAGATTTAGAATTGGAAGAGACCTTAGAAGTTATCTAGTCCAGCTCACCCTCCATTTATAGATGAGGAAACTGAGGCTCAGAGAGGTTAAGTAATTTGTCCAAGGTCTCACAGATAATAATCAGCAGAACCAGGGTTCGAACCCAAGTCATCTTACTCCAAATTCAGCACTCTAACCACTATACTGTGCTACCTTTTGATTTTGTGTTTGTGTTCCCAGTTCTTGTCTCGAAGCCTTGCACATAGGAGATTTTTAAATAAATGTATGTTGAAATCAATTTTAATGACGCTATTTTCTTTTCGCTTAAAGAATTCAGTTACACATCTCTGCAGAATAAATTCATTTCTACTTTCCATGTTTGTTTTTAATTTTTTAATACAGTATACCCAGGATCTAACAGTTCAATTTGAAAGTATTAAAATAAACCTTAGCAACGTAGTTTTACTGGATGAAGTGGGAAAAGAGAACCTTTTGAATTTCAGTTTCTCAGGAATAGATGGAATTGATTTTGCAGCTTATTTGGCTGAGGTAAGATTTCTATATTCTTGAATCTATTATTTAGGGAAAATTAAAGCTTTGAAAATATTTATGCCTTTTACAAATGATATGGATTCTGTCACCTGTAACAACACCTGAGCCTAGGATTTGGCATCTGGAGATCCAGCTTTGAATCCTAGTTCTGAGGTTTGCCATTTCGGTGACTAGGAAGAAGTCACTTAACTTCTCTAAATGTGTGTTTCCTGTTTGTAAAATGGAGGTAACACATACAGTGGAGTGTAAGCTCCTTGATGGCCAATAGCCAAAACTGTTTAGTTTTTGTATTTGTTTTATATCATCAGTGCTTATCACAATGCCTAGCTCACAGTAAGTGCTTAATGAGTACTTTTTTGTTCACTCATTCATTTGTTGGGTTAAATACTTGTACTGCCTATCTCACCTGAAACTCTTGACATCCTTTTTTTAGGTCAATAAGAGTATAACAAAAGTGGATCTATTATCATTTGCCAATGATTTAGAAGCAAGAGCAGAACAGTTGGTAAGTTTAAATTATATATTTGAATGATATGTTGTTGACAGCTGTTAGGAAATAATGTGTGTAGTTTGCTTGGCAGACATTAAAGTGCTACATAAATGTGAATCATTTTTATTATTCTCATTGTATGTATAAATATTCTTGGGCACTGGTAGCAAGGGCTCCCACTTCTCCCATTAAGGGACCTTGGCTTGAGAATCACATGGATCAGGTCCAGTCTTAAAGGAACTTGACTTTTAAAAGGGGGATGTCAAGCTTTTCTTGAATTGTCCACCATATTGTGTCCCCACTCTAGAGCAGAACTTTGGGGAAATCTCTTACATGAAGTTTAGGAATGGCTCGAGTCTGGGGTTTCGCTAGAAGGGATTAATATGGTACATTCTAGAAGGAAACTCAGTATACAAAGTAGATCAGGCTTAGGACAGATCTATATTTCTTCTACTACCCCCCCAAAAAAGAAATGCTAAAAATAAAAATGACTCATAACTACGCATTGACATACAGTCTTCAACACAAAACTTCAAGCATTCATGTGATTTTTATTAGTAACCTCATTTTCACTTTGGCATTGGCAACCACACACATTTGCAGCTATGTGCAGTAAAGAAAAAAATGAGACGCCTAATGTGTACAATGTCGCGTCAGTGTTGTGGAGTGGCTGGTATCTTATTAGGCACTTCAGTGGTCTTATTCCCCCCTTTTGTTGTAAAGAGCTCCATGTGCATACATTTTCATTGTTTGCCTTTAAAACTTAAGTTTTGTGTTACCATTATGCCCCCAAAGTGTAGTGCAAGTCCTTTGGCTCTAAGCCCAAGTATGCAAAGTCAGTGACGTAGCTTAGTGAGAAAACGAAGGTGTTAGATAAATTTAATGCCAGAATGTCTGCAGCACAGAATTAATTTTTTGTTATAAAGAATTGTACGCAAATGAGTGTATTTTCAACAATTTCTAGCAAAAGACTAGTTTTTGGTTGTCAGGGGAACCTAACTTCCTATTTCCTGTAGGTTCAATTTATTAGCATTCATGTTTTTAACATTTTCTAGGAACGTTACCCTCACAAAAGTTAAAGATTTACTGTATTTAAATTATGATACAATAAATTAAAAATAAATAAATAAATAGCATGTTGTAGTACTTTGAGACTTGCAAAACACTTTACAAATGTTCTCTCTTTATCCTCACAACAACCCTGAGAATTACGTACTATTATTGTCTCTGTTTTACAAATGATAAAACTGAATCAATCAGTGGTTAAGTGACTTAACCAGCATCACATAGTTAGCAAGTTTCTGAGACTATATATTAACTCACTTATTTCTTTCAATTAATTTTTAGTCTGTCTTTCCATGGACCTGTATTACATGTAATTTTTCTTGCATCATAATCTGAAAAGGATGCATTTAATATTTCTAGATTTCTGCATTGGACTGTGAATGTTTTATGCCCTAGTACATGGTCAGTTTTCGTGTACATGCCATGTACTGCTGAGAAAAAGGTGTATTCCTTTATCCTCTATTCCCATTCAATTTTCCCCAGAGGTCTACCATATCTAACTTTTCTAAACTTCTGTTCCCCTCCTTAATTCTATTCCCCTTTTTTCTTGTTTATTTTGTCATTAGATTTATCTAGTTCTAAGAGGGGGAGGTTTTGCTGTCTATTTCTTTCTGTAATTCACTTAACTTATCCTCTAAGAATTTGGGTGCTATGCCACTTGGTGCATATATTAACTCAGTTATTTCTGAATCCAGATCCAACATTCTATTCACCTTGCCACCTACTGAGATTGATCCTTAAAACACCAAAATGTGAAGCACTGTGTAGGACTATTGAATAAACATTTAACCCTTACCTTTGTCCTTTACTGTCTAAGAAACTCTTTTGAGATACATATCTTCACATGAGCTCAGTCATGAGTTGGTCTCCTACTTTTTGGGGGGGGGCTAGGCAGCGGGGTTCAGTGACTTGCCCAAGGTCATACAGCTAGTAAGTCTTAAGTGTCTGAGATCAAATTTGAACTCAGGTCCTCCTGACTCCAGGGCTGGTGCTCTATCCACTGCGCCACCTAGCTGCCCCTTTGGTCTCCTACTCTTGATGGTAGTCATTTTCTCCTTTGAGAAATTGTTTTGGAGATCACCTCCTACCAGAAAAACAGTACCTAGACCCAGAAGTTCCTCGCCTCTTTAATTCATGAGTTTGCTGCCAACATTAGGAACATCTATCTCAGGTTTTCTGTTGAGTCACCTGTGCTTAAGGAAAGAAACACGGAGCAAAAGAGGCAAAAAAAGATTTAAGATTTTTTCTCAGACTCATCTGGATAAACATGCCTCACTGCCACATGCAAGTAACCGTCCTTGCTGCTAGGAGAGAAGGGGAGAGAAATCCTTCTTTGGGAAGTCTAAGGAAGGTTGTTAAAAATCCAGAGCCATGCATTCTTAAGAGAGGGTAAAGAACCTATTTTCATTTTTACCTTTATAGTTCAAGTTTTGTGTTATAATCATGCCCCCAAGTCATAGTGCAGGTCTTTTGGGCTCTAAACCCAAGTATGCCAAGTTAATGATGCATCTTAGTGAGAAAATAAAGACCTTAGTTAAACTTCATTTCATAATGTCTGAAGCTACAGAATTAATGTCCAGGTGCTGGTTTCCTGGCAGGGGGTCATCTCCAAAACAATTAATGGACAGTTCACTGAGCCAAAGTCTTTTCCTATCACAGGGCATAAGGGGAACCAACCAGAAGCCTCAGGTTACACATACCCTTTATCAGGGGTAAACCAGGGTGGGCACATCAGGTCCTTTCCAATGCATGCTTCATGGGACGGCAGGTGTTATCTGTGCCATTCTAAGGAATGTTACTAACAAATTCCTGCATCTGAAAGGTATCCATTAGGAAAACAGACCCTTTCTGCATAATCCACATTTCTAACAATAAGTTTCATAAGGCTTCCTGGTTCTTTTTTTTAAAATAATTTAATTCATTAATTTTGATTCTACAAAGAAGGAAATAAGTATTGTTACTTCATTCATGTCTGCCCTGTTGGGGGAAGGCAGTGTGGTGTAGTAGAAGAGGCCCTGAACTTAGTCTGGAGGCTCAAGTTTGAATCCTAGCTTTCTACTTCCTAATTCTGTGGCTCTGGCGAAAGGTGTTTGGTTAATGTCTCCAAATCTCAGTTCTCTCATTTGTATAAATGGAGATAGTAATACTTGGTCCTCCCTGTCACCCAGAGTTGTAGTTGAGGAAAGAGCTTTGCAGAACCTTAAAGCTCCAGATAAAAGAGAGTTATTATTATAACCACATCCTAAGTCACGCTGTGTGTATTTCAGCCAACCAAAAACAACTCTTCAGGCAAGGCAGGGAAAGGGACTTTGCTTTAATCCTTCTCAAAACGTTGAAGCACTTATCATGAGTTCTCATGCTGAGGGCATGAGAGAATGTTCAGGGCTTAAGAATTTTAAACTTTGCTCTCTGTATTATATAGAGTACAGTGACTTTAAGTGGAGATATTCATCAAGCACCCTCAAGCTTGGGTTTTGTCTACTGGGCTGTTATTCTTCCTTTCCTTTACCCATTCCCTTGCTTATCAGAAAAGCAAATGAATCAGAAAAGCTTAAAAACCAGTCTCCAAAGGTATCCATCTATACTCCCTGCTGCTCCCTTTAAAAGGAGAGATGCATGTCTGTCCCATGCTCCTGGATTAGTTCATGTTACTAGTGTTATTTTTCCAGGGGAAGCCTGAAGTGCCTACTGATCTTGCATTATTTTTACTGTATTTCTAGCCCAAAGGAGCTTTGGAAAATGCCCTGAAAGGGCATGCAAGCAATATTCGAATGATCCATCGTCAACGTGTGATCCCTATGGAGCAGGAAATGGTAAACGTTATTTAATAAATAAGTACCCAAGACATAACTCACTGTCACTTTTTTTCCTACCAAAATCTATTCATAAAATCATCTCTAGTTTAGAGGAATGAATGGCATGTTGCCATTTCACATACGTTAAGCTAGGTTTTAGTGTTGCTCCTATTAAGAAGAACTTGACTGCTGTACTCCAGTGTCTGCAAAATGGTAAGACAAAACAAAATGTCTTATCACTTTACCAGTCTTGCTTGCTGGTTTCTACTTTTGCTTTTTTAGTCTAAGTGTTTGAGTTCATCTTAATGTGAGTGGGATGCAGCCTTTAAAAATGTCACTGATATAAAAATGCCTTTTAGGACATCTCTATGCTTATATTTCTTTTCAAATTGGCCCTTACTTATTTTCCAATTCTTTCTCTCCTAACTGACTGTCAAGAAATATGTTAAAGCCAGGGTAAGTGCCTTATTTTTATACAGTAGATAACCTTGTGAGTCATTATTGTCTTTCTGCTTTGTTTTTTCTCCTCTCCTCTGTTTTCGATTCTCCCTTTGTCCTTCCTAGTCATTGTTTTCTCTCTTCTTCCCCCTTAATAAAATTGAATATATGTTGTGTGCATGTTATGATATGCTTAGGTAAACTGGATCTTTCGCAAATAGACATGATCATTATCATCAAGCATTTATCAAGAACTTACTAGGTGCCAGGCATTGTGCTAAGCCCTAAGGATACAAAGAAAGGCAAAAACAGCCCCTGCCCACAAGGAGCTCCCATTCTATTGGAGGAGACAACCTGTGAACAACAATGAACCAGCAAGATTATATTTATATATAAGACAGAGACAGAGAGAGAGACAGAAACAGAGACAGAGAGAGGAACTGGATAGCAGTCCCAAGAGGGAAGACACTAACATTGTCAAAAGTGGGGGAGAGCAGCGAAAAGCTCTCTTGCAAAAGGTGAGAGCTTGTGACAGGGAGCTTTAGAAAATCATTTTGTCTAGTGAGTGGAGGATTGACTAGAAGGTGAGAGCTTGAGGCAGGGAGACCAACCAGCCCAGGCCTAGCCATGATTTCTCTGAACCATGTTGCCATGTTGTAAGTAAGTTCTCTGTGGTCAGGGGTTGGTTTTTGTTTTGTCTTGTGGTTCCCCAACAGCCTAACACACTGCCTTGCACACTGCAGGTACTTATTTAAATTTTGTAGGATTCTTTTTGATGAAAAGGACTGAGGAATACTTAAGGGGAGGGGAAGAGAGGGATCAGAAGGGAGTTGGAGATGGGTGTTGTCACTATCTTCAGTTATTTGCAGGTTTTTCTTGTAGGACCAAGTGTAAGCCCAAGGAACAGAACTAGGAGTAATGGATGGATGTTATAGGAAGGCCTATTTTGAATAAGAACTTCATATTAATTAGAGTAGTCCCAAAATGAGCTGCCATTTAAAATAGTGAGCTCCCCGTCCTTGCATTCCTGTTACTAGTATACTGTTTTTTAAATGCTAATAAGTTGAGTTTTAAGAAAAAAAATTTAAGTTGATTTTTATTTACTATCCTGAAATTTAAAAAAAAAATCCTCTCATGTTCCTTAGCCAATTTTCTCTCTCCCTTTACTTTTTTTCTTTCCAGTTCCCACAGAAATCAGTAACTACTAATCAACTATTCATAAGTTACTATTATTTTTCATTCTAATATATTGCCATTTCATGCATCTGGGAATATTTGAATGCTTATTTTTTTCATGTTCTAATATTTCTTGGATTAGAAAGAATTTTGTAAGGTCATTCACTTCTGCTATCAGTATCTAGCAGTTTTCATAAAATGAGGCTCTTCTGCCACTGTTAGGCCTGTTGAGATTATTGCCAGACCAGAATAGTGATGGACTGATAGCTGAAGGATCTTGCTGTCTCCTATAATGATGTGGAAATATGATTTTTGCTTATTTCCCAGAGCACTTTAAATCAAAGTATCAGGTTACTACAAAAGACAGCAACTGAACTTACGGTAAGTTTTTATTGTTTATTTTTTCCTCTGGGGAGGTCCTTATATTTTAAAATGCCCTCTACCCTGGTTTGGGGGAGAATTACATTGTACATTAAGAAATAATAAATAATAAATATATTTATTATTTATATATATAAACACTATATATATTAATAATACAATAAATGAATAATGAATAATAAAGTACATAAAGATAAAGAAAAGTCCTTCTTATCTTCAGCCACTTTAAAATTCTAGACTTATAGCTTCTGTGAAAGCATCTATACGTACATTGGAATAATAACAGTGGGGTTAAAGACTTTATCTGGCTGTATTTTTGCAATTAACTCATGGTATTGGGAGTGGGTTAGAAGGCTGAGCAGTCCAGCTGGTGTAGACCAGTTCTACTTCTCAGCTATTATTTGTAAATGGCCTCCAAGGACCCTCATTCCCTTAAGCCACTCTGGGCGTTGTTTTCTTCTCATTGATACAGTCAAGATCATATCATGGTTTTTGATGCTTACATGGGCCAGTTGGATTTGCCATCTTCCATGGCCAAAGACCGGACCCCTGACCTTTTCTGTCAACTTCAGAAATGCCCATGGGGCAAGACACCGAAGCTTAAATCAGTGCAAATCTTTGACCACTACTGATAAACCCCTCCGAACTGCATATCCTTGTGCTAATGCATTGGCACTGTTATTTGTCATTCATAGTAACCACCATAGACAGTGGTTAAACAGGCAGAGTGAAATAAATGGAAAGGACACAGGAGTAAAAGAAGTCAGGAAACCTGGATTCCTGTCTTATTTTCTGCTGCAAACTGGCTGTGAATCCTGGATCGGATACCACTTCCCTTCCCTGAACCTCCTTTTCCTCATCAGTTAGAATTAGGCATGAGACTTGATGATTCCTTTGGTTCCTACTGAGGGAAAGAGAGCTGGACTTGGAATTAGTTGAACGGGGTTCTTATCTCAACTCCGACATTTCCTTTTTATGTGACTTTTCACATCATTTATTCATAATTTCTTTATTTGGAAAGTAGAGATAAATAACCCTTATGCTAATTTACAACAGCTCTGTGAAGTGAGGAAAGTACTTTTTCAACTTTAAAGTTAACGTGACTTATTTTGCTGCTATTATTATATAATTGTACATACTTGTGTAAGAGTCTCTAATTATACCCTTATATGTCTTGGTGCTATTATAATTATTTTTTTCCCCAGGTTAAAGTGTCTCAAGTCATTACAACTGTGGAAGGTGCTCAGTTCCTCATTAATAATAATGCTTCCTCTATTATTATTGAGGTAAATCCTTTTTATTTTTAAAATGTGTCTGTCTGCATATACTATACATATACATATTCACATATGTAATATTTATCAGTAAATATAGCCATATATGCTTAAAGAACTATTTTTCTATTCCACAAATTTTCAGGAAACTAAGAAGTATATGAATATGATCATAGACTACTTTGAACAGTATATTCAGTGGGTCAAAGATTCGGTAAGTGTGCTGTCTTTCATGTTCTGGCATGGTCTAGCCATATCATTTCAGATGGTTAAACATTAGTAAAATTAACAAATGCATTTTCTCATCACTTGGTTAGCTGCAAATAAAAAGTAACTTGGAGCTCCTTGAACAGGGGGAAGAGCTTTGGCTCTCTTGAAGAGAAGCACCATTTGTGGAAAAGGAGTAATGGTCTTGACTTGTTGCCACACAGTGTAACTTTCCCCCTTGCATTCATTGTTGAGGTGACTTGCAGTGGTTGGTAGGAAAGATGCCATTACCCAAAGGTGACCTCCAGCCTGTATCTTCATGTGCTGATAATTCCATCACTCCTGGAAAACTCTCAGTAGCAACTGCTTGCCTAGATTGGTCTCCAGTATTGCTAGAGATTTCCAAAAGCTTTAGACTCAGCTAGGCTACCAAGTTAGCAGTCATGTTCTTCCACAGACTCTATTGCTGACTAGCTGCATGACCTTGAACAAGTCACTTCCTTTATCTCAGTTTCCCCCTTTGTAAATGAGTTGATTGGATATGACAATTAAGTACCTGTTGTGAACAGAGAACCATGTCAGGCACTACACAGATGGTCCTAGAAATATGCAATAAGACACAGCCCTTGACTGTGTTCTGCTTCCATAGTAGTGGAACAATGCAATAGATACTCAAGTGCTTTGTGAGTGAGGGGTCAGATGAAGAAGGCCAAACGTTCCAGCATAGGGAGTAAGAAGTAATAGGAGAAAAGGCACAGGGGCAAGAGAACATGAGGCATGCACAGACAATGATAAATATTATTCCATTTGGGCTGGAGCATAGTCCAAGTGAAGAGGGGCACTGCAATATGGGAAATGGAGAGGAAGGTGGCACCATATTTGGGAGGATATTAAGCTGCAGCTTCAGGCTTCTCCATCTCCACTTCCTTTCTGATTCCATCTTATTCCATCGGTTTCAGTGAACGCCTCTATGCAGATAACTCCTAATTCCACGTATCCTGTCCTAGTCCATTTATAGAGAGATGCTTCCAATAGATTGCTTTTGTCTTGTCATCACTTCAAACGTATGTTCAAAATTGAACTCATCACCCTCCAATCCAAAACCTGTTCCTCCTTCTTCTTAACTTCTGTTTCATTTCATGGCACTGTCATCTTCTCCATCACCCAAACTCACAGACAGACACAAGTTTTCTTTTACTCTTCCCTCCTGCTCATCACCCCCAAAATCTGTTCCTTGCTAAATACTCACTAGTCTGACTCCCAAGATATTTTGGACATCCATACTGGAGCTGCCCTAGTTGAAGTTCCCTTCTCATCTCAACCTAGACTAGTTATAATTGCCTCTTAATTTCTCTTTCTGCTTCCAGCCTATTCAGTCTCCAAACTGTTTTCCATATTGCTCTTAGACTAATCTTCCAAGCATTGTAGCTACAATCATATTGCAACCCTAATTAAAAAAACAAAAAGAAAATGACTAGTCACCCATTACCTGGTTCTGGCATTTAAGACCTTCACAATCTGGCATCAATTTGCCATTTTAATCTTATAATAGTACTGATGCTGCACCTATTTCTGTTGAAATCACCGCTTTCAGTAAAGTCCCACTAAAGAGCTACCTCCTCCAGGAAGCCTTCACTTCCTATTCCCCTCAAGTGAAAATGGTCTCTCCTTCCTCAGATTTTTCTTAAAATTTTTTCTGGACCTATAATTTTCATTTATCTTACTCTACTGTGTTTGGTTTTATCTTTGTCCATGCCTCTTGTCCCCTTGTAAAATTATAAGTGCTTTATAAGAGTATAAGAGTAAGGTCCATGTTGTTGTGTGTGCTTTTATATCTGTAGCACCTAATATAAAGCCTTGTACACAGCAGGAATTTAGTAAATATTTGTTAAAACTGTGAATTTCTTTGAGGAAACAATAGAGAGTCATTGGTGGTTTTATTAGGAAAATAACTTGGGAAGCTTTGTACATAAGAAATATTAATATGGAAGGAGTATGAATGATGTGTTGTAGGGGAGAAGAAAGTTGAATCTATTGAAATATTATAGGCGATGGTAATAAGTTTCTATTGGTGTGATGGCAGGGGACAGAGAGAGGAGGACAAGCAGTATTAGAGAGGTAGGTCCAATTGTATTCAACAAATGATGAAGTTTATGTTAGAGTGGGAGAGGAAAATGTGAATGAACCTGGGTAAATACATGGATTTGATTCTGAGCTGTTTTATTTCACTTTTCCCTGTCTGTACTCTTAACATCAGCCAGTCATCCTATGACAGTGCTTTTGCTTCTGGGTAAATAGCAGAGTGTGAATAATTCAGTACAGATCTTTCTCCATTACTGGAAAAAATAACTCAATACACATGTCTTACTGATGGTGGGTCAGTACCATTTTTATGTAAAACTCTGCCAGTTAATACAGGTTTGGGAAGTTGCTAATACATTTTTACAAAGGTTTTTAATATCACGGTTTTATTATAAAAGTTTTGGTTGCTTCTAAATGACATCTCAAATTCAGAAATATTTTTCTTCACCATCTTTTCTTTCTTTCTAATCCCCTCTTTAGATTGCCATGGATGTGGCAGCCTGCAAACCCCTTGCCAACATCATAGATACTGCTGTAGAAATATTTCTGTGTAGCTATATAACTAACTCTGTGGTAAGTGATGTTTGTCTTTGAAAATAATGACTCAACCATTTTCTAAATATTAGTTTTTCATTGGTATTGTTCTATTCCCATGTAAATATTTATATGGTTTTGTTGTTATTCAGTCATTTTTCAATCATGTCTGATTCTTCCTGACCCCAGCTGGGGTTTTCTTGGCAAAGATACTAGAGTGGCTTGCCGCTTCCTTCTCCATCTCATTTTACAGATCAGGAATTGAGGCAAAGAATGGACTTGTCCAGGGTCACACAGCTAGGAAGTGTCTGAGGCCAGATTTGAACTCAGGAAGGTGAGTTTTCCTGACTCCAGGTCAGGCACTCTGTGCACTATGGTGCCACCTAGCTGTGTATGTAACAGTACGCAATGGGATGATATATGTAAAGTGCTTCATATTTAAAACAAATATTTCCTCAGAAATGCATTCAAGATTCTGGATCGCTTTGTTAGAGCAAACTCCCCTGTATCCAGAGTGATTGGGTAATTAAATTAATTGTATCCTAGTTAGGAGGATGGACTTCAAGACAGAAGGCCTAGATTCTAGTTAGACTAAATATATCATAAGATTCCTTTTAGGTCTAACTTTCTGTGATTCTAAGCTCCAGATATGCCTAAACATGTAACTTTAGAAAGTCACTTATACTACCCTGGGCCTCAGTTTCCTCACGTATAAAATGTGGATAACATCTGCTTTACCTACTACTGAGGACTGTTAGGATCAAAGCAACTAATGTATGTGAAGCACTTGCAAGTATAAAAAAAAAAAGTTGCATAAATGCAAGCTATTATCATTAACTAGACATTATAATCAAAACATGGATACATAGTTCATGCTCTTGGCCAATTATTTTACTCAAAGAATCAGAATAATGTAAAATGTAATTGGTGTTAAAATTATGCTAACTCTACCTTAATCTTTGATTCAGGACTTTCTAGTGCCTTGGGCCAATTACCATTAGCCTTCCCCCTCTTGTGTTTCAGTTAATGTATCAGGAAGCAAATATCAAAAAATGCTCAGTTTTGTCCTGTCCTCATCAACATTTTAGTCAATGACTTGGGGGTCTGGAGTCAGGTGACCTGGGTTTAAATCCCACTTCTGATGATTTTACTACTTAAGTTATGTTACAATGGACAAGACATAAAACCTCCTTAGGCCTCAGTTTCCTCCTCTGTAAAATAAGGTGATTGGACTCTGAGGTCCCAGACCATAGGACCAGTCTGTGGGCCTTTGAAGACAAAGGGGAAATGTTTGTCAGAGATGTGGGTGACACAAAGCTGAGAGGTAGCTAAGATGCTATATGTCAATTGTTATGCAAAATGTTTATGTCACCATGGTCTGGATCTAATAAGATGCAGTGGAATGAAAATAAGTGTCAGGCATAGAAACCCCAACTCTACAGGATGGGAAACTTCTGATGTCTTGTGAAAAGACTTGAGAGTTTCAGTTGGCTGTAATCCCCATTGTGAATTGACAGTGTGAGATGGCCGCCAAAGAAAGCTCATGCCATCTTAGGCTGTGTTCTTCAATGAATGGTGCCCAGAAAAGAGAAGATAGTGGGCCCAGTGTCCCCTGCCCTGGTCAGACCACATCTGGACACTTGTTTTTAATTCTGGGCTCATGATTTTAAGAACATTGATAAACTACAGCACGTGGAGAAGTGACCAGAATATTATGGGGAATGGAAACCAGCACTTGAGGAACCTGTAAAGAAATTGGGTGTGTGCAACCTGAAGAAGAGAAACTTTGAGACTTGGAATTTAGGTGGGGGAGGGGAGAAGACCAATATATGAGGAAGAGGGATTAGTTCCAGAGAGTCCCCAAACTGAGACTTATGAGTAGAAGTTACAAGGAGAAATATTTCTGTTCAAGAAAAACTTTCTAATAGTTAAAGCTGCCAACAACAATATGAACTTTTTGGTGAGGTGGTGAGTGGAAACATGCAGGCATTGATTGGATAGCCACCTGTCAAAGGCAAGAGCACAGAGTCTGACTTGGGATAGGAGGTTAGGCCTGGATGGTCTGTAAAGTTCTTTCCGAATCTAAGATTTTGGTTTTAGTAAGGTCATATTTATATAACACTTCTAGGTTTATCAATTACTTTCCCCGCAGAATTTTCAGGTAGATAGTGTAAATGTCATGCAAGTTTTATGGTAAGTCAACAAGCATTTAAGCATTTAGTTTCTGCCAGGTTCTATTTTGGGGATACAAGAAAAAGAGGGGGAAACCACAGTCCTTGCTCTTAAGGAGCATGATTGTAATAGGGGAGACAATGTGTAGATAACTCAGTGCATCTGATAGACATAACTTCTTAATAACGAGGCACACAGAAGGTATATACATAGGATAGTAAGGTAATTTAAAAGGAGAAGGCATTGAAGCTGAGAAGACTAGGAAAAGGTTTCCTGAAGAAGGTGGGATTTGAACAGAGGCTTGGAGCATGTCAGGGAAACTCTGAAGTGGAGAATCAGGCATGGGGGAAGGGACAGCTAGTACAAAGGCTTAGAGGTGGGAGTCGTAACTTCGTGTTCAAGGAAATGAAATTGTATAATGAATCTTAAGAGTTCATGAAAGGGAGTGAGACAGAAGAAGGTTGGAAAGGTAGAAAGGGATCAGGTTATGAAAAGCTTACAAGGACCAAAGAGGATTTTCTTTTTCATCTTGGAGGGTAAAGGAACCATTTTATGGGGATGATGTGCTCTGATCTAGACCTCAGAAAAATCAGATTTGACAGTTGAGTGGAGTATTGATTGGAGTAGGGAGCAACCCGAGGCAGGGAAACCAGGCAGAAAGCTATTTCAGTAGTCCAAGCAAACAATGATGAGAACCTGTGGCTTTATAAGTGGAGAGGAAAGATATTGCAAAGGTAGAAATGATAAGATTTAGCAACAAATTAGATAGCTGGAGAAACTGAGGCTGATAGAGGTTAACTAACACACAAAGTAGTAAGTATGAGAATCAGAAAGAAAACTAAGTACAATCAAGTACTTTTCTCCCATTATAAGCCTGCTTCCCTTTGGCCCAGGCAACTGCCAAAATGAATTCTTCATGTGAATGATTAAATAAAACCCTATAAAAACCCTGTTTTATATTTGTTGGGGCTTTCAGAGAATACACACACATAAAGTCTCATAGATGAATAATTCAGTGCTGTGTGAATTTATAAGAGAAGGTAGTCATTTGATTTAATTCAGTAAGTACTTATTAAGCTGCTACTATGTACCGATTATATCACTAAGAGAAAGAAAGGCCAGTAAGACAGGTTTCCTGCCTGAAAGGTCCTTAAGGTTTAGTAGGTGAGATAAGGCATCTACATATTTAACTATTATGTGCTTACTATGTTTTAGATTGTTTTAGAGAACCACAAGCTGCTATTCAAAGTCTTAGAAAAGAAATAGAATTTCTAACTATTGGGAGGAGGTGGGAATCACAAAGGTCTTCATGGATTAGGTAGCATTTTTTAGCCAAATATTAAAGAATGAGTAGGAATTCAACAGGTAGAAATTTTGGGGGGAGGTGAAGAAAAGAGTCTGCACCGATTCTAGAGAATAACTCGTGCCTTGAGAAAGTGCCAAATGTCTTCGGAATACAGCAATTAAGTCTAGTTTTTCTGATGTGTAGAGTTTTTAGGGGTCGTGGTGTAGATTAAATATGATTGTGATCAACATTTAAGTGTCTACTGTTTGCAGAGCATTGTCCTAGGTTGAAAGGGGTTAATTTAATTTAAATAAGACACCATTTATTCCCTCATGGAGCATGTAGTCAAAGAGAGGGGATGTGGCACATACACAAATAACTTTTCTAGAAAGTAACACAGAATTAATGCACTAGAAAGTTCATTAATTAAATGTCAGAGCTGCGAGAGGAGGGATAAGTCATTATTAATCGGAGGGATCACGGAAGTCTTCTCTTCCTGGAAAAGGTAGCATTTGAATTGGGCTTTAGAAGATGGATAGAAATTCAGTTAGGTAGTGCAGTGGATTGCGTACTGGGCCTAGAGTCAGGAAGACTCCTTTTCCTCAGTTCAAATTTGGCCTCAGACATTTACTAGCTTTGTGACCCTAGACAAGTCACTTAACCCTATTTGCCTCAGTTCGTCGTCTGTAAATGAGCTGGAGAAGGAAATGGCAAACCACTCCAGTGTCTTTACCAAGAAAATTCCATATGGAGTCACGAAGAGTCAGACATGATTGAAAAGCAACTGAACAAAAAAGGAATTTGGGGGTGGGGAGTAAGAAGTTAAGAGCAAGACTCAAGAAAGTAATGGGAATGTATAGAGGTTGGTGGGAAGATGGCGTGTCCTCTTGATGTGTTTAAAGGTGGGGTATATCATAATTGTTCACTTTCTTAATGGCGTGGAAGGCCCCAGCAGAGTCTTGTGTAACTTGCTTGTATAGTATACTTGTGTAACTATTGTGCCAAGCTCCTGTGCCCTATGTAAGGGAACACTGTGTTTTTACTTCCTTGGATGTGTTTGTCCAGCGACTGAAATGTAAAGGGATGCTTCAGTGATATAAGGAGCAAATGTACTCTTTAGAACAGAATCATTCCCTACAGAGAGTATGACTTCAGACTTCTCCTATCCTCCCACCACCACAACATTCATTCAGGGGCCGCTGCTCATTTTGGCATGCTTATCAAGACACTGGACAATAGCTTCTTTGCTGGCCTCTTCCAGCACTATCCCAAGGGTTAGATGCATGTGATTTCTCAGTTAGAACTCTTAGCAAAAATGCAGAGAAACTCTGGACAGTATGTTTTTGACATATAATTTAGGATTTTAATAGTCGGCATTTTCATGGTTTATGGCTTACAAAGCACATTACTTATATTATCAGATTTTATCTTCACAATGGTCTTGGAAAGTAGATTCTGTTCTTAGCCTCATTTTGTAGATGAGAAAACTTTGAGGTTCCTTCCTGCACTGAGAAGAGAGTAAGTGACTTGCCGTGGTAATACCACTGGTCATTCATAGAGGCAATATTGACCCAGCTTTCTCCTGATCCCAGGTCCAACACTTTTTCCAGTAGCACATGCAGCTTTGTAGAATTCTAAGAGATAGAAGGGTCCTTAGAGATCATTTAGTCCAGAGACTCTTAATCCTTTTTTCATCATAAATTCTTTTGGCAATCTGAAGCCTATGGGGGACCCACTTACTAGAATAATTTCATAAAAATTCATAATTGGAGAAAATGCTAAATTTCAGTAGGAAGTTAGTGAAAATAATTTCTTTTTCCCACCCATGATCATGGACCTCCTGAAATTTATCCATGGAATTTTGTGGAATCTGTATACTCCAACTTAAGAATCCCTCATTTAAAACCAAAAAGAAGTGTTTCTATGTTCTATTGAAGGCAAAAGAGCTTCGAGAGACACAGCAGACTTGTGCTTTATGAATATCATTTTGGCAACTGTATGAAGGACAGAATAAAGGAGGGTTATGAACACTTCATCTAGTCCAATTCCTTCTTTTACAGATTCATACACTGAGCCCCAGAGAAGGGCACAGACTTGTCCAAGATTACCTAAGTATTAAGTAACAAAGTCCGGATTTGAACCCAGGACCTTTGATAACAATCCAGTGTTCTATCATTACTCTCTTCAAATGGTACATATCTTAAAGTTTGCCTTTTGTTGTCTTCTAGAACGCATTCTGGTTCGGCTTGGGAGGTGCCACGATATTTTTAGTTCCTGCTATAATTTTTGCTGTAAAGCTATCCAAATATTATCGTCGAATGGATTCAGAAGATGTCTATGATGAGTAAGTATGAAGACTTTAAAGAAGAAAGAAGGGGCTGTCATTAAAATGGAGATTTCCCAAAGCTTCCCTATCACCCCCACCCAAGTAACTTCAATTAGAGATTCTACTTCTCCCACTTTGTCGTAGAAACAGAGAAGAAATACTTTGTGTGGAGCTAGGGTTTGTTCTTGTTATCAGTTACCTCCCCTCCATGAAATGTTAACAGTCCCACTAAATACTCCTTTGCTCTTGGGGTCCTCGCTTCAATTATTTTCTCTTTAATTTCCTTGCTTCCTTTAACCGATCTTCTATTTCTTATTTACAGTTCTTCTGTCTCAGGGACTTGGCATTTCACTTTATGATAACTGTTTTTACTAGTTTTCATTTAGCCATATGTGGTTTTTATTTTCCTCACTATCCTGTGACCTTATATACTGTGTTTGTTTATTTGGTTTTTTTTTTTTAATTTCATCCGTTGTGATCCTTGGCCTGTTTCTCCCCAAGTTTGCACATCCTTTTGGCACATCCATTCTACTATAGTGGAAAGGCAATTTGGGAAAGTAACTGTTATATCCATGAATATTTTTTTAAAAAATAATTGTGTTTCCCTTTTTGTTTTGTATCTTTTAGTGTTGAAACTTTACCCATGAAAAAGTAAGACTTTTTTTTAACAGTATTTATTCAAATCTTTTCATAAAGTGGGTGTAGGGGATTTATGTTACTCCATGCTGGACTTTCGACTAATAAGAAACAGGTCTATGACAAAACAGGTCCAGATGAAACTAAAGTTAATGTAAAGGCTCTTAAAAACAGATTTATGTGCATCTATATAACCTCTATATATTTAATGTACAAAAGTAGTTGTTTAGAGTGTTTGGTGGCAGTTTCTGAAGGATACAGAATTTGAGTTTCAGACCTTTTTACTTGCTCCATCAACATTAGCTTGTTTTTATGTATTCTCCACTGTCATTTACATTGTCTCTGTAATCCATGTTGTCATTTCTTCATCTCAGCAATAACATAAGTCTTTTTTTGGTATATTTATTTTTGTTACAGTATGGAAAATGGTAATTATGGTTATCATAAAGATCATTTATATGGTCTTCACAATCCTGTTATGACAAGGTAACACAGAAACCTGAAACTGCATGCCTTATAGTCCTGGCTCTTTGCGTGCTATATTAATCCTTTAATTGCATTTTCTGCATGCATTAAAAAAAACCACTTCTTTTATTTTTGCTTTTTTTTTTCTTTTTTGCATGACAAGTATTGTTGTATGTGGTTGGTCTTTTAAATCATGCCCTACGTTGTGTTAGATTTAGTAATGCTTTCAAGTATTTTGATGCATTTAAAAAAAAACAAACAACAACAACCTGGATAATTGTGTAAGATGTCACTGAATGACGTCATCTTAAAATTGCCGAGTAGAGCCGGTGAAAGGCCAATGATGATTAAGTGCATGCACATGTATTATTTAATCTGACTTCTCTTAGCCTGCGGTCACTGAATCACATTGTACTAATAAGGCTTACTGAGTTTATATAGCAGACCTTGGGGAATTTGTTTTGTGCTGCTTTGTCATGGAGATAGGCAGATAATGGAAAACATACTCAACGAGAGACTTCTGAAAGAAACATCTTTCAAATGTGTAATCTCGACTTTTCTCTAATGTTGAACATGTGTAAGCAAACATTCATGAGCAGTGGGCTAGAAAAACATTGGAACTCCTTAACTTTTACCTGGATGTTTGGGACTTAATAGTAGTAGCAATAATGATTAGCAACAGAGGGAGACTGTCATTCATGATGGCACAGAATGCATGCTTCATTCTTTTGCTTAATAAGCTATGTTGAAATGCAGCACATGCCTGATAATGATGTTGATGTTACTTGGGTAAGAAGATAGAGTAATTAGTCTCATTATACCAAAATTAAGAATAAGAAAAATCACTTTATTTTTTAAAGATGCAAATTATGTGGTCTTTTACAGCGTCAATTTTAGGGAACTCTTGCGCCCATTTTGGAAACTAGTGTTGGTGAAAGTAACATAATTATTTAATGCAAGAGTTCATTGATGTCTGTGAGACTTGAGAATTGATCTACAGTGAATACTGGTTCTCTCTCACCTTTCTGAATTCCATATCATCTGACCTCCCCAAACTGAAAGACAGCTTTCAAACTTTATTGTTATATACATTGTCCAGAGACGTAGAGGAAGACCCACATGTTATTCGGACCCCTTGTGGTAGATTTAGGAGAGGACATGGATTGGAATCTCGCAGAATGGACAGGCAAGGACAAATTATAATCTGCATCATCAGAAGGGAGTAGCCACCTCAGTGAGGTCACAGATTGATTCATTGAAAGAAATATAGGCATATCTGTTCTGTGCCATAGTGGTGACAATCTCTCCAAGTTTTCTTATCATAGAAAACAGCATTGTGCTCTGTACTGTCTGTTCTTGAATAGTCTTGAAGAAATTTTTTATGACAAAAAAAAAATCAAGGTTTTTTTTTCACCCTAATAGCAAGTCCCAACCATAAAAATTCAAGTCATTTCTTCACTCTCCTCTAGCACTGATCAAGTAGTGAAATCCATTGAGGTTTGGAGTCATTAAAATACATTTTACTTTCTGGCCATGATGATACTTAGAAAATGAGATCCCATTCATCATATGGGCACTCTTACTTTGCCAGTTGGGTTCTTCATCCATATAGAACCTTATTCATATGAAGGAAACAATCTGAAGATGAGTGGCTCTGGTCCCCCTCATAGGCGACTTCTTCTAAGACAGCAGTTCTTAATTATTTTTGTTCATAGATCCTTATGGCATGCTGTTGAAGCCTTTTTGAGAAAAATGTTTCCAAATAATTGAAGGGAATGCTAAATTTCACTCAGAAATTGGCTAAAATAAAGATGTGATTATTTTTCCATTCAAGTTCACAGACCTCTTGAAAACTATCCACAGAGCCTTTGGGAAGTCTGTGTACTCTAGATTTCTGTTCTAAGAAGAATAGGATGCATGGCAGGAATGCATTTTACAAAATGAGCCTAAATACCTGCTTTTAGACATTTGTTCCTCTGAGATTTTTCTGATTCCTGTGAATTTAAGATAGAGGCATTTTTCAGTGATGGATCTGTAGGAAAACATTTGGTAACAGAGTGTTCAAGGTGGAGAGAAAAAACTTGACTACTTTAAAGAAAAATATTCTCAAAGGAAGCAGCTTATGCTTACCAAGTCACGTTAAATTTGACAGAAATACTAGCATGTGGAGTTCTGGAAACTTGTGTTGAATTTCTACCATTGAGTTAGTGGTATGTCTTGCTGGCTCTGAATGGAATCTTCAGTTTTATGGACCATAGTGGACTCTTGAAGGATACAGGGAGTTGGATTTTTCACCTCTCTTGAATACATAGTTTCTCAGTAACTTTAATTTGTCCTTGGTGAGGAACTGAATGTATGCAACAGAGTAAATCAAACACATGGTGGGATACAAGGTGGTATCTTATTTCACAAAAGGAAAACCACATCCATGCTGCCTTATGCAAATGTGAAGAAAGGTGGTATAGTGAATAGAAAACTAGTCTTGGAGTCAGGAAATTTCAGTTTGAGTCCCACATCTAACTCTTACAAGCTCTGTGACCCTAGACAAGTCACTTAATCTTACTGTTGATTTCCTTGTCTGCAAAACCTACCCCCAAGTCTTTTGTGAGGGTCATATGAGATATTGTATCCAAGTTAATATGAACCATAATAGTGAGAAGTATAATATAAGTGGGAACTATTCTTATTTTTCTTAGTATTAAATTTTGTTTATATTTCTCTGGACTCATTTGCTCACTTTTCCTAAAGTTATTGTAAGAAGTTGGGGATAGTGCTCCTTGTTCATACTGACTTGAAGCAGAACGAGAAAATGGGTCTGCAGAACCCTACTCATATTTGAATGGGAGGCTTTCTTTCCCCAAATGAAAGAGGATGTTGCTTCTACCTGAACCATAGAGCTTTGAGCAAAGCAACAATTTTGGGCTATTTCCTTTAAGAAGGAACAGTCCAAAATTGAGGGGAAAAGGAAGCAACATGTAACGGTCAGCACTTGCTATGTGTCAGATACTGCGCTTTATAAATGTTACTTTTGATCTGCACAACAATCCTGGGGCATGGGGACTGTTATTATTCCCATTTTGTAGTTGAGGAAACTGAACCAGAAGAGGTTAAGTAACCTTAAGGGTCACACAGCTAGTAAGTATCTGGGGTCAGATTTAAATTCACATCTTCCGGACTCCAGTCCCAGCACTCTTATCAGCTGCACCATTTTGCCATCTGGTCAGCTGAGCTGGGAAAGACACTTCGGTCAATGAAGGCTGATTTACAGGTTGACGAAGAGTTCTTGACCACAGGTTTCTTATTTGCTTCCCCATGCTCCCCTGGGATTGAAGTTTTGTAGGTTTTCTGAAGGCTCTATTGTTACCCATTAATTCTGGGGTTCATAAATAGGCAGTAATACAAAGAATTTGTTGGAGTACAAGAATGACAAAATAAGGAATCTGGTGAGAAAGTAAGGAAATATATACACACATGCACATACATACAAACATGCATATAATGTATATATAAACTGGAGGCTTAAGACAATGAGTGAATAGGAAAAGCAGATTTGGGAGACATTTAATAAATTGCATTTCAGGTATCGTTTCCTCATTATCAATGACTGGAAAAGGAGGACTCTTTTCGCAGTGTTTTTGAGCTGAGTAGTGCATTAGTGGGACAGATTTTCTTTAGACAAACATAATTAGCAAGTAATTCATATTACTGTGCCCTTAATCAGTAGCATGACTATAAAGCTGTAAAGGACAAATTAAGCAGTTGTTTGATTTCAAGCACAGAGGGTTTTATTTATAATAAAGCCTATAATAAAATGCAGTGTCTTCAATCTTCCATAGAGATGGGGAAGAAAAAGCAGCAATCTTGTTGGGGAGCAAATCCTTCCTGACTTCCCTATTCTTATTAGTTTTGCTACTTTACGTTTTTCCTACATGTACTCTGGAGGGAAGGTTAATTTTTCCGAACCTTGATAGTATTTTTATTACATTGATTTTTTTTTTTAAAAGAAAATTTCCTGGTAGCTTTTCCTGTGTACTTTCTTTGAAACACCAGGAAAGGATGCTAGAAACATTTAGCTCATTAGTTCCTAACATTTTTTGTTCCATAAACCCCTTTCAACAATGTGTTGAATTGCCCCAGGGCAATTCAATATCCTATTCATAATATTCCTATAAATTTATTAGTATCTAGTGATAACTTTTGTCCCCAAAAGCTTCATGTTAAAATTTACATTACATAATCGTAATAATAAGATATGTAAAAGATGCAGATGCTTGTTGTCACAAAGAAAAGATGGACTGATAATATTGCTCCAGTCTTTTGGATCATCATCAAAAGCCTCCAAGGGGTTTGCAGACCACTGCATGGGAACCACTGATTTAAATGACACTGTTTTACTTCTGTGAATTTCTTCTAAGGATGCCATTAGGACTTAAACATTTTGGTTTTGTTTTGTTTTTGGTTTTGGTTTTTTTTTTTGGTTTTTTTTTTTTTTTGGTAAGGCAGTAGGGGTTAAGTGACTTGCCCAAGGTCACACAGCTAGTATGTGTCAAGTGTTTGGTCTGAGGCCAGATTTGAACTCAGGTCCTCCTGACTTCAGGGTCGGTGCTCTATCCACTGCGCCACCTAGCTGCCCCCGGAATTAAACATTTTGGAAGCTTTGCTTTGCCACTGATGTTTATGAAGTCAATTTATCCTAGAAGGCTTTAGGTCTTCTCTCCCTCATTACCACAGTTGTATCTTTCCAAGAATGTTGCATCTTTCTTTTCTTTTATAGAGCCATGGAACAGTGGTAGAGGACATTGGAATTGGATGAGGTAAGCTAGAAGTTTCTACATGAAATAATTTGGGACTTGAGCAGAATCAATTTTGACTTTCAAGAACTTGGCCATATACAGTGAATTTTGATAGAAATTTTAGCCCTTAAATCAACCAACCTGTTAAACATCATATATGTCCAGGGCTAGTTGAAATCATTGTGACATAGTGGATCAAGAGCTGGCCTTGGAACCTAGAATGCTTGAGTTTAAATCCTGCCTTTGTTAAGCACTAACTGTGTGACCTTGGGCTAGTTCTTTGGGGTCTCAGTGCTTCAGGCCAGCAGTGTCAAACATGCCTGCGACCCACAACATTTCTGAGTGTGTCTCTAGCCCCAGTCAGATTAAACTGTAATCAGGAAATAATTCCCAAAATTAGTAAAAATGCAATAAAAAGTATATGATACTGCATTTTAAAACCAAGTCAATATGTGACCTGCAAAGATCTTTATGTGCTATTTAATGGGCCCAAATTCTATTTGAGTTTGATAATATTACTCTAGGCAACCCTCTAAGAGTATAAGTTGCCGAGAAGATGCCAACTTACATGGATCCTCAACTGAGAGTTCCTTGTACCAATAAAATCACAGGATAAGGTCCTCTCCCTACATCGCCTGCACTGGGGCTTTGTACCATATCAGTGAAATTTAGAGGGCATAAAAATTGAATAAATATATTCAGCAGTGTAGACGAGCCTCTTGGCTCGTCTTAATTATTTTTGTATTATTTCCATGTCATGAATTACAAAGGTGATTTGAGAGCATGCTTTATGCTGTTTGCCCCAGGTACCATAACTACTAGTTACAGTCTATTATATATTCATGTCAGGGGTTTATTTAGGATTCTGAATTACTGTTTTTTTTGCATTGATCCTATTTTCATAACTTTAAATGTTTCTTAAGTTATTTTATGAACCTTAATTTCCAGCCTCAAGATGCTTACACAGAAGAGAACACAAAATTCTACCTATATTCTGATCTACAAGCACCTTTCAAATCCAGTATGGTTTTTGGTGGCTTACTGGTAACACAGCTTTAAATCAAGGAACTATATGATGTAACATGGGGTGCTATGATATGAGCTAATGGATGGTGAATTTCCTGACTAGAGCTCTATCACCAGCACATTTCTCTGTTTGACCACTGTTCAAGGCTAATGCCACTGAATTTTAAATGTTGTGGGGGGTGGGGGAAGATGTTAGTTTTTGGTTTTTACTTTTTTACACTGGGTTTCTATCTCAAAACCACCCATACTTGTATATTGGCTCTGTTTAATGCTATTTTTCAGGGAACAATTGCTCATGTGTAATTGTTCCATTTTCTTACATGGGAAATGCATTAAACTGACAACGTTTACATTTAAAATACATTTTATATGCAGTAATTTTGTATCTATACCTTTTGTTACCACAGTCTTATGAGTGTTTAAAAAAATCTTAGTATTGAGTAATTTACTTTCAAAATGAACATAAACCAGCATGATTGGTGTTGATTGTTGGTGCTGTTAAAGAATCTGTTTTTTTACTAAAGTATGTTGAATTCTACAGTATGTCCTTTTGGGCCCACATGCCACCTACAGGGTATTTCTTCTACTTTTTAAGTGATCCGTTAAGATTATTTTGAAAAAAATATACAGCAGACAAGTCTGAGAATCAGATTTATTCTTCATAGTAATTTGGGGGAAAAAAGCAAAGATATATAGGGTACTTGATTTTTTCAAGTCATTGGAAACTGGAATGGTTTTTAATATGTGTCAACTCTAGGGGAATTTAAATTCATTTTTCTGATCTGGGAGAAGAAAGACTGAAGCTATGTCTCTTGGAGGTGACACTTCAAGTGGAATTGAGATATTCAGGATTATTTGACCACAAAAAATAATTTGTATGGTTTTTCAAATGACTCAACTATTGAAATGAGACTATGTGGAAAATGGTCACAGTTTTCAGATAGACACCATGCCAGAAGAGTACTATTTGCCACAACCCCTGTTTTTCTGTTTCTGTGATAAATAATTCTTTGGGATGAGATCCTAAAAATTATGTGAAAGCACATAATAATTGCTGTGAATTTTTTCTGATAGATCACTCATCAGGTCGGAAGAGACAGCATTTCAGATAGACAAAATGTAGCACATGTATAAAGTTATTCAAAATGTCAGGGTTTTTTTTAAATTGTATTTTTCACTTAAAAAATTATGTCCCCAACTCATTTCAATAAAAATAACATGGCCTACTTGGTTTATGGATGGCATTATTTTCATTCATGGGGGGAGGAGGAGGGAAGGAAGTGGCTGGAGGATACCAAGCTTTACATGTGAAAATTTAGGTTTGTTTCAATATGTCATGCATTTATTAAGTGCCTAATATGTTCCTGATACTGAGAATGCAGAAAAATACCTTCAAGGCATACATTTCACTAGGGGAAAACAATATATACATATAAGCAAATATAAAATATTAATAAATAGTTTCTTCAAAGAATTAATAAGATAGTGCCTTTTTTATTATTTGATCCTAATAGTAAGACATCCAGTGATCTGTCCTTGGCCCTTTTCTGCTATTCAACATGATTACTAGTTCTTTAGGTGAAGATATGAATGACGTGCTCATCAGATTCGCAGATATCACGAAGTTGGGAGGGATGCTAAGTTGGGTGGTGGGATCCAAAAATATCTCAACAGGCCAAGACAGTGGACTGAATCTTAATGACATGAATTGAATACCATTGAATAGAAAATCTTACACTTGGGTTAAAAAAGCCAACTGTAAAGTCCAAGATAAAAGATATCAATAGACAGTACTTCATGTGAAAAAAAAAAAAACTAGAAACTTCAGCGGAATACAAGCTCAATATCAGGCAGCACACATCAATTAAACATCAGTTGAACACCTTCTCTATGCCAGGCACAGTGCTAGGCACTAGAGATACAAATAAATGATTGAAATAATCTACCTGCAAGGTACCAACAGTCTGACCGCAGCTAAAAAAAAAAGTAATGTAGTGTTAGACTACATGTATAATTTTTTCACTTTTTTGCAACATGACTAAAATGGAAATATATGTTGCATGATTTTACATGTATAATTGATAGCATATTGCTTGCTTTCCCAATGGATGGAGAGACTGAGGGAGAAAGAATTTGGAACTCAACATTTTTTTTTTAAAAAACACAGCATGGTGTTTTTACCTTGCCTTGGTCATAGTCTATCTTGGTCATATTTTTGTGCTCTATTCTGGGCAGCGCATTTCAGGTAGGGCTTTGATAAGCTGTAGTGTCTGAAAGACCAGAAAAGTTGAAAAAACTGACCAGAGATTTCTACCATATAAGAATTGGATGAAGAAATTTAGTGGTAACCTAGCCCAAGAATAAAATAGGTAGGGGCTGGGGGGCACCTAATTGCTGTCTTGCGGGATTTGAAGAGCTGTCGTGTAAAAATGAGATTAGATTTTCTTTGCTTGTCCCCCAGACAAAATTTAAGAGTAATAAGTGAAAGTGAGAAGGACAAATTTTCCCCTGACATAAGGAAAACTTCCAATTAAAGATATTCCAAAATGGAATGGACTCAAAGAGGAGACTGATAAAAATGCTCGAGAAATTAAGGAGACATATATGGTAAAGAAGTAGGTCCATATGGTTCAGACCATAGGTGTTTGAAAAAAGCCACCACATTTATAATTTGCTTAAGCAGGCCTCCCTCTTTTCATCCAAATAAAATGTTATATTCCCTGTTCATTCACAAGGTTCCTTTATTTCTCCCTTCTATCATTGCCAAACCACATAAATTAGCATAGATTCACAGGCTTGGAGTTGAAAACAAATCATACGTATTCCAAACCAGGTTCTCTAACTATATATTTTTTAAATTGTAAACCAATTTATTCAAGTCAAGCTGCTTGACTTGAAAATTTTTTAGGGTCAGGTTCTTTATTATAGTAATTTATCCCTGCTGAAAGACCAAGATTATACATAATAGCTGTTTGTGCTAGCAGTTTATAACCTCGTAGTTAAAAATATCTAATTCATATCCTAATTTGAAATGTATAATCATTCAGGTGGATTCAATCTTTGGATAATTTGTTTGGTGGTAGAGGAGAAACAAAATCAGGTATTCATTGCTTGCTGAATCAAGTAGCAGAACCATGTGTGTTATTTGTGGATGGAACTGATAATGGCCTAAGGTGACAAATGTTTTTTTAATTTCACAATGGATCTACAACACAATGATTTTGAATTTGAGAAACAAGAATTGGAAGTTGGAGACACAAGTATTGACCCAGAGGTTGATAGTGATATATCAATTCATCCAAAGCCTTTGTTTTCAAATATATACTACAAGACAAAGGAAGGCTGCATTTTAATCTCCTGTATCAGCTCATCTTAAGATACTTCTGGTGTGATTTCTCAATTTTTTTAAAATATGGGGTATCTCTCACCCAGCCTATAAGAGCAACAAATACTCATGGGCCAAACCCCACTGCTAACTGGCACAGAAACAGAAGCTTTGACCTGCTCCATTTCCCACCTGGGCTGTTTCACTCTTTAAACAGCCTTCTGGAGGCACCACCCCTAAGGGGTTCACCACATTAATTCCTGTCGGAGTGTGAGTGCCCAATTAGTCCTATTGCAGCCCAGAGCTCTTCTGCTCAAGCAATCTGCCAGCCTCGGCCTCTCCAATAGCAGGAATTATAGTTATGCACCACCATGCCTGGCTAATTTTTATTTTCAAAATAAAATCTGAAAATGTATGTGAGTGTTACCATCTGCACAATCTGGACAGTTCAAATGTATTGAGTGCATAATGTGTTCAGGTTTTCATGAAGCACATGGTATGAAGGAAAGCTGGATTTGGAGTCGGAATCTGGCCTCCAACCAAACATGTCATGTCACTGTTCCTTTCTGGGCCTCAGCTTCCTCCTTGTAAATAACAGAATAGTTCAATTAGTTGACCCCTAAGGTCCCTTTTAATTCTAATTCCCAGTATGCAGACTTCAGCATCAATGGCTCTCAAATGAGCCTAGCAAATAACTGCAAACTGCACACAACTGTGCGCTCTGGTTACCTGGAATCTGTACACATTCCCACTTTGCCAGTGTTCTCAGGTTGGTTGACGCCAAATTATGGTGGGGATTGAATGGAAGACAAAGGTCAACAATGATAGAATTGGCCAAAAATATGATGTTAAATGTTTAATTGTTTCAATTGTATCCAACTCTTCATGACCCCTTTTGGGGGGTTTCTTGGCAAAGATACTAGAGTGATCTACCATTTCCTTCTCCAGCTCATTTTACAGATAAGGAAACAGGCAAGTGGAGTTAAGTGACTTGCCCAGGGTCATGCAGCTAAAAAACATCTAACTCCAGGCCCAGCACTCTAGCCACTGTGCCGCCGAGCTATCCTGTGATAAGAAATAAATATCATTTGGGCAGAACATTATAAAACCTAGCAAAAATTAGGTTGTTTTAAGTGCTGACACAGAGTTCTATTACTGAGATATGCATTACGTGCTTATGCAGGATGCTGGGCTAGATGATGCTCAAAGTGAGTTGCATGGTGATGACCTTTTTCCCCTTTCATCAAAAACATCCATAAAGCAGGAATGAATAAAAGACCAACAAAATAGTCAAGTAATTGTTTTCAAGTAGAGTAGCTGTAGCCTTGGTGTACGGCTACTGGAAGAGGTAGTCACTGTCTAGGGCCATATCTGTGTAGCAAGCAGCAGAATGAGAGAGATCCCGACAGTAAGCTTCTAGCCTAACAGCATCATCTCATCTATGTCAGCATTACTCAAGAAAAAAAGGAAAGAAAAGGGCACACTGGTACAGTCAGTCCATAGCCTTGGACCCAAAGATATCAGTGGGAGGTGTAGATAAACAAAAAGGTCAAAGACAGACAGGATCATCTGATATGCACCAAAATATGTATAGCAGTACTTTTTGTGGTAGGAAAGAACTGGAAACCAACTAGATGTCGATCAGTTGATGAATGACGATACAAATGGTGGCATACTTGTGTGATAAAATATTACTACACAAAGAGAAAGAATGCAAAGAATGGAAAAACCTGAACTGAGGAGTGCCGTGAGCAGAACCAGGATATATGAGAATCTGGGTTTGTGTGTAGGGAGAGCAGGATAGATGGATACATATAGGTACAGTGTAGCTAGGTGGCGCCATAGTGCAGAGCACCAAGCCTGAGGCAGGAAGATTTATCCTGACTTCAAATCTGTCCTCAGACACTTAATAGCTGTGTGACCCTTGTCAAGTGACGTAACCCTGTTTGCCTCAGTTTCCTCATCCATAAAACAAGCTGGAGGAGGAAATGGCAAGCCACTCCAGTATCTCTGCCAAGAAAACCACCCCAAAGGGAGTCACGAAGAGTTGGACACAACTGAAAAATGATTGTATATGTCTATGTAATGCCTATAGTATTATAAATGGAAAACACAAAAAATTGAAACTAAATGTTATGTTATAATATAGACCATGCTTGGCCCTGGAGGAGAGTTGAAACAAGGCACCTCCCTTCCTCCCTTAGCAATGGCATGGTTCTATGGGTGTGGGAAATGGCATAAATTCAGATTTAGTTGATATGCTTATTTTAGTGACCTGCTCTTTCCCCTTTATTTTTTTTTTTTTCGTAGCAAGGGATAGCTCTCAGGTTAGAGGAAACGTTCAAATGATGTAAAATAAATTGATATCAGTATTAAAAAAAAAAAGACTTCATGGTCTAATATAGGGGTGGGGAACCTACGGCCTCAAGGCCACATGTGGCCCTCTAGGTCCTCAAGTGTGGCCCTTTGATTGAATCCAAACTTAACAGAACAAATCCCCTTAATAAAAGGATTTGTTCTGCAAAACCTGGACTCAGTAAAAAGGCAGGACCCGAGGACCTAGAAGGCCATACGTGGCCTCGAGACCATAGGTTCCCCACTCTTGGTCTAATACAAACCTAATATGAAAAGATGCTTTGCTAGAGCCCTTACTGAGCACAGCACATAGTTGGAGCACAACTGAATAGCTCTGTTCTCATCTTGTTTTGTTTTACTTTAGCTCTCTTATTCCTTTTGGATCATCCTTAATGTTTTCTCTAGATCTATTTTTTCTCCTGTCTAGTCATCACTTTAGACTGGACCTAACTGGTGCTGCCAGCCTCCTACTCCTATAATATTCATTCTTATGGCAACTCTCCTCTCCAGTTCTGACTCTTGGTATCATCGATTGATACGCACTTCATTTATCTCTTCCTGCCTTCCAACACAAACTTCCTTTTTTTTTTTGCATGTAGAATGAACAGTTGACTGCTCTGAACTGCCAGCATCTTGGCTCCTAACTCTAGCCCTGATAACACCAACTGTCTGGATAGGGTAGCAGCTACTTGCCAAATAAGTGTACGTGTGAGATGGGAAGGTAATGCCTTTAAATACTTAAGTGATCACACATGTAACTTGAGCAATATTTCCTGTAAAAAAAAAAGGAAGCAATGAAATACAAGGAAAAAGACTTTAAATATGTATTTCTTTTATATCCAATACAGTGATTCAATCATACACGGTTGGTTGGGTTTAAAACCTCTATCCAGTCCAGAATCAGTATTCCCACAACCATTGTATTCTGTTGTTCTCTTGTGTAAGGTATAACCATAAGGAAATGAATGACCAGGAAAGTTTTGCCACAATCAGGAAGGCCCCAAAATCGAACTGTGGGGTACAAAGGCAACATTCCTAATTAGGGCACCATTCCTATAGAATCAAATGACTATAATTGGAATTTATACAGGACTTTAAATGTTATCTCATTTGGTTCTCTCAAGAATTTATAGGTGCTTTTATCTGCATTTTACAGATGAGCAAATTGCTTTTGAGAGAGGTTATGTGACCCAAGGTCATGCAACTAGTGTAAATGCTTGTTTTATTCCACAAATTAAAAAGAAAAGAAATTTAAAAAGAAATTTGAACTCAAGTCTTCCTGATTCCAAGTCCAACACTAAGCACTGTGCCAACTGGCTTCCTCCAATATAAATCTAAACTCTAGTTTGACTTTCTAAAAATGTATTTTATTTTCAATTCATGGAACAAAACAAGCATTTCCATAACAGTACAATAAAAACGGTGATTGCACATGAAACTACAAATCTACCATGTACAACTTACTATTCCCTCCAAATATACAACAATGTTTTTGTGTAAATTTCTTTTTTTTTCCTTTTTTTCTTCTTTCTCTCCTCCTACCCTAGAGATGGCTACCGTTAGACACAAATAAGAATACATCTGTAGAGATAGATAGACATAGATATGTAAAATTATTCTATATATAGTTCTATTTATCAGTTCTTCATCTGTATGCAGATAGGGTCTTCATATGTTCTTTATTTTTTAAATTAATTTGTAGTTTTCAACATTCACTTTTATAAGATTTTGAATTCTAAATTTTTCCCCTTCCCCCCTCCCTAAGATTGCATGCAATCTGATATAGGTTATACATGTACAATCATATTAAACATATTTCCACATTAGTCATGTTGTAATGAAGAATTGGAAACAAAGGGAAAAACCATGAGAAAGAAAGCAAAAAAAAAAAAAAAGAGAGAGAAAATATTATGCTTTAATCTGCATTCAGACTCCATTGTTCTTTCTCTGAATGTGGATAGCATTTTCCATCATGAGTCTTTTGTAATTGTCTTAGATTGTCGTGTTGTTGAGAAGAGCTAAGTTTATCAAAGTTGATCATCGTACAATGTTGTTGTTACTGTGTACAATGTTCTCCTGGTTCTGCTCACTTCATTCAGCATCAGTTCATGTAAGTGTTTCCAGGTTTTTCAGAAATCTGCCTTTTCATCATTTCTTATGGAATAATAGTATTCCATTATATTCATATACCACAACTTGTTCAGCCATTCCCCAATTGAGGGGCATCCCCTCAATTTCCAATTCTTGGCCATCACAAAAAGAGCTGCTATAAAGATTTTTGTACATATGGGTCCTTTTCCCATTTGTATGATCTCTTTGGGATACAGACCTAGAAGTGGTATTGCTGGGTCAAAGAGTATGCACAGTTTTATATAGGCATAGTTTATTTGGGCATAGTTCCAAATCGCTCTCCAGAATGATTGGATCAGTTCACAACTCCACCAACAATGCACTAGTGTTCCAATTTTCCCACATCTCCAACATTTGTCATTTTCCTGTTTTGTCATGTTAGCAAATTTGATAGGTGTGAGGTGATACTTCTTAGTTGTTTTGATTCACATTTCTCTAATCAGCAGTGAGGTAGAGAATTTTTTCATATGACTATAGATAGCTTTAATTTATTCCTATGAAAACTACCTGTTCATATCCTTTCACCATTTATCAATTGGAGAATGACTTGTATTTTTATACATTTGATATGTCCTTTATTTTTAATTTGTATTTATAATAGTCAAAAATATTGCTGTTACTGTTTGGTATTTAAGGTCTTTCACAACCTACTTTTCTAGACTCTGACATATTATACTCTTCACCATATACTAAAATCCTGCCAAAATTGCCTCACTATTCCTCACACATGGCATTCCATCTTGTCTCAGCCTTTGCACTGTCTGTCCTCCCATACCTAAAATGCCTAAGGTCTTTATTACAGAACCACCAAAGTTATAAACAGTATTAATTGTATGTCACAAGGTCAATCACAAATATGACCTTGAAAACACCTCTAGATTCTCAGAGAAACTTTCATTATGACACCCTGACACAAAATACACTGTACAATATTTATAAATAAGATAATGGGAAGTATTTTTAAGCAGATATACCAGACCTTATATTTCCAAATGAGTTGTCCATTTTATAGGAGTGACTTCTGCCTAGTCAGTGTGATGTAGTAGAAAGAGGGTCCTGGACCTGAAGTCAGAATACCTGGACAACTTCCTAACTAGCAGATGATCACCAGCAAGTCCCTTAACTCTTCTGAGCATCGTGTTCTTCATCTGTAAAATGGGTCAATAATCTTTGCACTATCTACTTCAAAAGACAGTGTAATAAAAATATTTTAGAATCCTTAAAGTGCTACATAAATGTGTGTCATCATTTAAAAAGTCCGGAGGGGTTTTTTTTTTGTTTGTTTGTTTTTTCCTAGAGGATACAACATGTGCCCAAATGAGTGTGCTACACAATACAATGTGATGAGGACAAAGAAAAGATCTAAATAAAGTAGTTGAGAAAAAATAGAGGAGGCTATCAAGGAGGACATCTGAGCTGGACTTTCAACCAGAGAAGAAGGCTTTCACCCCCAGAAGATGTAGAGCTCTCAGGGACCTTCAAAGATCATTGAGGTCAACCCTTCATTTTATGGATGAAGAAACTGAGGAGTCCTAGAAAAGTTAAATGATTCAACCAAGGTCACAGAGAGGTAGTAAGTAGAAGAGCTCCTACTATTCAAATTCAGATTCTGTTATGCCAAATCTTGGCCACTCTTGCTGTTGAAGTTTAGGGGTTTAGGGGTGCTGGGACCCCAAAATCACAACACAGGTCCTGCCTGAAAGAATTTGACCCAAGCCTTCTTTTGGCCAAAGATAAGGTTTATTAGAACATCCACCATATTGGGAAGACTCTTAAGGAATCTGAACATTAGTGAGCTATTGGCTAGATTGTAAGAATCTAAGCAGTGGTTAGATTTTAAGAATCTAAGCATCTTAATGGAGACATACAGAAAGACTGTGGGAAAGATCTAGGAGTGGCCAAGTAGTTTGCAGGGACCTGGACCACTGTGGCTAAGGGAGAATGGAGCCTAGCTAGGATTAAGGGAGGGAAGTGGCC
This sequence comes from Vombatus ursinus, assembly GCF_900497805.2. Classification (NCBI taxonomy): domain Eukaryota; kingdom Metazoa; phylum Chordata; class Mammalia; order Diprotodontia; family Vombatidae; genus Vombatus; species Vombatus ursinus. The sequence goes on along the minus strand of NW_020954596.1, from coordinate 24,676,269 downwards.
CGGGGCCATAGGGAGGCAAGACAATGGAGGGGTAGTCTAGGGTAAGGGTAACAGAGAATTGGGAGATCGGGTTTAGCCACAATGAAAGGCCAGTTGATGGGATTGTAATCTCAGGCAACCACCAGAGATTTGGCCATGTGGGAAAGTCCAGGGTTTTTCCTTTTTGGGGTCCAGATCCCAACCTTATCACTGCCATTATACTATCAGAAGAGGAGGGAATGCATCTGGCATTGGCGTGTAGAAGGGCTATCCTCTCTTCCCAGGATTATCTATTTCATAAAATGGCTGTGAGGACTAAATGGAAGAATTTTGTGATCGTAAAAGAGCTCTATAAACATGAACGATTTCTAGTAAACTAGTCACTGTTATATTATCTTTTGTTGGCTACTGATTCTCTAAAGGGGCCTACACAGGGTGTGAATATGTGCATAGCTAATGCAAATTATGCTTAATTATCTACACAGCCTGTTACTGAGCACACCAGTCTACGGAGTTTGTTAATATTCCAAAACCGCAATTTAAGAAGGGGAGATTTGAGGAGTTATGGTGCTCACAAGGGTGTGTGGTTCCCAGGATTTACTACTGCCAATATCCTCAGATCAAATTGGAACTGCTAAGAATCCCCTGTGTGCTCACACATGCTGCATGTAGGATATGGGAACTTAGGGTGTGGTAGAAGTAAAGTCTCCTCCATGAGATTCCCAAACTATTCCCCTCCACCTATCTTGCCATGTACATTAGATCTGTGTACTTGCATTTGTTTGACTGGAAATTTCTTCATTATGTGATGCTCTATTAAATATGAACTCTTTTCTAGAGCTTTCTAGAAACCCACTAGAGCAATTTCCTGTATTTCCTATCTGTCCTCTTTGTTTCCCCTGATTCTTCCCAATGAGAGCAGTCATGTGGTGCCAAAGGAACAGATGGCCAAAGCAAGGGGTCAGGATTTACAGCACTAAGTCAGCTGGAAAATGACCCTGACACAGCCATGGGAAATGTCCAACATGGCCTCCATATCTTCCGTAGTCCAAATGCTAGGCACAGGAGGCATGGGTTGAGGTAATCCCAGTTCAAAAACATACGCTTCTCTTGGTTTAAAAGAAAGTAATTGGCAATGTGGAATCTCTTCCAGATGGGCACTCTTCCAGAGTGGAAGGGCCATCCTGGGTCATAAGAGGCCATGCATGATGCCGCACTGGGAAGCTATTTGAACAAACTACCTACATCTCAGGAGATTGTAAGACTACGGTTTGCAGTCGTGTGAAGCTCACATGTGAGTCCTACAATCCAACGCTGACTGGGAAACATGGAACAAATGAGAAATGGGACTTCAGAGGGGAAAAAATAACTTAGAGGAATGGAACCTAAATTTCCTAGGTCGTATCCAAAAGGCAGAAATGTCTCCTCTAGGTGTTTGGGGTTCAAAGGCGTCTCTTGTTTTTGCCCTTAATCTTGTCTTGCTAAATGTTTTGTTCCGATATCTTTCTCAACTTCATTCATTTATTAGTTTTTAGATTTTTAGTTCAGTAGGATGGTTGATCACTACAAACCTCTGAATCCAGTTCCATGCTTTGCAGAATGAGAGGGTTGGATGACATGATTTCTAGAGTCCTTTCCAGTTCTAAATCCTGGGATCCTAAGTTAAGTAACTTGCTCAAGCTTACTCAGATAGCTCTCGACAGCATCAGGTCTACAGCCAAAGTCTTCGTCTCCAAGTCCAGGGTTCAGTCTATATAATAAGCAGATTTTATTGAGTACCAATTTTGTAGCACTATAGGTTACTATATGCTCATTCAGGTTTTTTTTTTAATAGGTTGTTAAAATATTGTTAGAAAGAATCTCTGATTCACAGGAGCTTACAGTGTCATTGAGGACCAAGATATCAACAGTGGAAGGCACTCTATTATTTATAAACCAAATGGGTGCTCCAGTCAAGGTCTGAGGGTCAGAGAAGGAGGACATGACTGTGGACTAGGGAAGCTGGGGTGGGGCTCATGGAGCCGAGAGATAGCTAGGATTTGCATAAGGTAAAGAGAGAGGCAATCAAATATTGGTGATTTGAACAAACTCCACTTTTCCTTGGGTTCCAAAGGAAATCAATATTGGCAGATCTTTGTGCTTTCTGCAACCACATCTGGTTGTCCAAGCTCAGTAGTGTTGGGTTTCCACAACAGAGGACCTAACAATCCAATAAGTTGGTGTTTTAGCAAATTGGACTGAGATGCTAGCAGCTTCTAAGAAATCAACTGCAACTTCCTTGGTCCTTTCCAAGGATCCTATGTTTCTTAGTCAAAAGAATGGGATTCCAGGGCAGGTAGGTAGCACAATCGATAGAGCACTGGCCCTGGAGTCAGGAGGACCTGAGTTCTAATCCGGCCTCAGACACATAACACTCACTAGGTGTGTGACTCTGGGCAAGTCATTTAACCCCAATTGCCTCATATGAAAAAAAAAGAAAGAAAGAAAGAAAGAAGAATGGGATTCCTAGACCTGCTTCTTAAAATAAAGCCCCATTGGTATAGGTTATCAGTGGAAACAAAAATCTGGTGAAATTCTGCTCAACAAAGAAAATGACAGAAATTCTATATTCTCATTTATTATGAGGTTCAGAAGTCCCCTATGTGAGCTAATGACTGGCCATTACTCCAATCTTATACTGGAGATGGTCGGCTGACCTTGACTAATTAGATGGCTAGAGGAAGAAGGAGAAAGGTGTAATGGGGACATGAAATTTTTGTGACTATTACTATATGCTCATTCAGGGTTTTTTTTAATAGGTTGTTAAAATATATGGTCTGCAGTTTTCAACACAAGGGGAAGAGTCAATGACTGAGGGGATGGAATGACTGAAAAGGAAAAGTGGTTGGAGATATAGCTAAGAATCAGGAAAACTGTACTATGCTCATTGGCCTTAGGGTACATTTGTTGAATTAGCTCTGCCAATAAGTAAAGAGCTAATGTGCACTTTCCAAGGAGGCACAGGTTTTTAGCTAAAAAGCAATTTAGTCTGGAAGGAGAATTCATGCCACAAATGTGGAGTCTGGCCTTTAAGAGGTTATAGACAAGGTAGAGAAGGGTGGGGTAGAAAGAAAGTTTCAGAATAGATGAAAAGATCCATCTTGCTGAACCTGTTTCTAATGGACCAGACAGAATGGAGGTATGGTTCAATGTAAGAGCAGTCTCTGGGAATCTAGGTGGTACAGTGGTTAGAGTATTAGGCCTAGAGTCAGGAAGACTCATCTTCCTGACTTCAAATCTGGCCTCAGATACTTGTTAGCTATGTGACCCTGGGCAAGTCACTTAACCTTGCTTGTCTCAGTTTCTTCTTCTGTAAAACAAACTAGAAAAGGAAATGACAAACCACTGCAGTGTCTTTGCCAAGAAAACCCCAAATAGGGTCATGAAAAGTTGGACACAATTGAGAACAACAACTACAAGAGCAGTCTCCAGGGCTAAAGTAGTGACCTTCAGAAGGACAAGGTGGCGAAGGTTGAAATCTGAAGAAAAGAGCTTTATGGGCCTGGTAGTGAATCCTATTGGGATTCTATGAGGGGACAGGAAACAAAGCGTGCTTTCTGAATCAATGGCATAACAGAATCACAGGATTTCAGAGTCATCTAATCTAATCCCTCATACCTGCTAAATGGTCATCCAGCCTTTGCTTGAGGTCTCCGGGGAGGGGGAATTGACCACCTCCCAAAACAGGCCATTCCATGTTGGATTCTCTTTTAGGAAGTTTTTCCTATTGTAATAATCAAGCATTGGCCTCTGTCAATACATGGACATTGTGTCCTGGCTTTGCAGCCCAGTTTGCATATCAAGATTTCTTCCTCTTGAATGATCTAAGACAATTTCCAGACTCATAATGGAAAATGCTATCCACATCCAGGGAAAGAACTATGGAGTCTGAATGCAGATCGAAGCATACTATTTTCTCTTTTGTTTTCTTTCTCTTGGTTTTTTCCTTTTGTTCTTATTCTTCTTTCACAACATGACTAATGTGGAAATATGTTTAATATGATTGTACATGTATAACCTCTATTAGATTGCGTGCCATCTTGGGGAGGAGAAAGGGAGGAGGAAATTTTTAGAACTCAAAATCTTATAAAAGTGAATGTTGAAAACTAAAAATAAATAAATTTAAAAAAAAAGATTTTTTGCCCTTGAAGGGTCAGCTGGTGGAAGGATAATGGTAACAGAAGAGGAAAGGCTCCAAGTCTGAAGGTGAAAAAGAAAGAAGGAGCTGAGTGGCACCTAATCTACAGCAGCTCCTCCTCATTGTGCATGCATTGTGCATTATGCCCTTCAGTAGGTATAGCCTGGAGCCTTTGTCTTGTACCTGGAGGTTGCAGGGACAAAGCAAAGCTGAAAGGAGTTACAGATCCTGAGGAAATAGCCTCCAATGAAGCTCAGCAGAAAGCGTGGTGTGGGACCTCGGTTCTTGTCATCCTAGAACCACGAAAGGAAAATCTAACTTCAGGTGCTAAAAACTGTATCAGTGGAAAACAACTCAGTTTCCCATGGGGGCAGAGCTGAGAATCAAACTTCCACTGCCATCAGAGGACCAGGAAATAGACCTCAAAGAATGGTCACCTAAGGGGCTAAGAAAAGGACAAGGACCCATTTAAGTAACTGGAGAGATGTATCTGTTAGAAGTTAGAGAAACCAGAAAGAGTAGTGTCTTTGAGACCAAGGGAGGAGATAATATCTAACAGAAGAGGGTAATCAATGGTGTCAAATGCTGTAGAGGAACAGGAGGACTGAACCAAAGACCATTAGATATGCCAACCAAGAAGCCATTGGTGACTTTTGAAAAAAGAATTTCTGTAGATTGCTGGAGTTGTAAGTAGGATTATAGGGTCTCAAGGAGAGAAGGTTTGGCGAGGAAGAAGGCAGAGACATCAAGAAGAGGCAACTTATTCAAGCTTTGCAGTAAAGGGGGGAGGAGAGAGAGAGAGAGAGAGACAGAGAGTAAGAGAAGGGATGAATGGCATCTAATTGACCCAGTGGATAATGCTGGACTTGGAATGAGAAAAACCCGAGTATGAAATTACGTGACCCTGGGTAAGTCACTTAACCTCTTTCACTCTCAATTTCCCTATCTGTAAAGTGGGGATAATAACAGCAAGTACCTCCCAGAGTTGTTATGAGGCTCAAATGAAATTATATTTGTAAAGCATCTTCCAGACCTTAAAAGACCATGTAAATGTTGGGTGTTATTATTTTGAAATGAATGAAAAGCATTTATTGAATGCCAAGCACTGTACTAATTGCTGGGGATACAAATTTTAAAATTGCAATAGTCTCCCCACCCCCGGAAGCTCACACTCTGATTGGGAGAAACAACACATGTATGAATGGGTTTGATTGGAGGATGTATAGAATGTCCCGGAAGTCCAAAGGGCATATATGTACAAATGGATGATTTGCCTTCTATAAATTGGAAGGACAAGAGAAAGGCTATTTAGGACTGGAGAAATCTGAACATATTTATAGGTGGATTAGAAGGAGCCAGTGACAAAGGAGAGGTTGAAGATGTTTGAGAGAGAGAAGAAATGATTGCTGAAGCAAGATGGGTGAAGAAATGGAGGACAAAGGTAGATGGATTAGCCTTAAAAAACTGGCACCTTATTTACATACGTGTCTCATTAGAATGTAAGCTTCTCGAGGGCAGTTGCTTAGCTCAATGCCTAGCCCAGAGTAAAAGAAAATGGAAAGAGTGAATGATGAAGTTGAAACACGTAGAGGAAGGAAGGAGAAGAGCTAGGGGAGCTCCTAGGAGATGCTCTTAATCTTCTTAGTGACACAAGACGCTGAGTCATCTGCTATATATCTGGGGATAAGGAATGAAAGAAGGAAAGAAGGAAAAGAAAGAAAGAGGAAAAATATGGAACAACAATTGTGGGGAGGGAGGTGAAGAATCAATAAGAATAGACAGAGGAGTAGGATTGTCCAACAGCTAGGAAAGCCTGAGACTATGAACCATAAACCTGGATTGGGTAAGATTAGCTAGTTGTTAAAATCTTTTCTTTAGTGCTATTCACTATCTTGGCAATGGGAACAGAAAAATTGCATGATGGGAGTTACTCAGGAATGAGGATTAGGAAGTTTGGAAGGGAAGAAAGTTGGGGACAGGGTAGGGGTGTGAGTACAGAACAGAGTGTGGAGATTCTAGAGTAGCGGCATTCAGATAGAAGATCATGGGGTCAAGCCTGCATCTGGACACAATGGAAGTCAGAAGAGGAGAGAGAATTGGAGACAATAAGATGTATCAGGGTTATAGGAATAAATTTATTCAGAGTGATATATGATTTAGTGTGAGTTGGAGGAAACACTGTAATCAAAATGTTGATGGATTTGAAATCAGAGGACCTGGGTTTGAATTCTAATTCTGTTACATATTATCTCCTGACTTTGGGAGAGTGGCTTAATTTTTCTGGGCACCAGTTTTCTCTGGAAAATATGGAAATTGAATTAGATGGCCTCTAAGTCTCTTAAAGCTCTGGATCTTTAATCCTATGAGAGAGAGAGACAGAGACAGAGACAGAGACAGAGAGACAGAGCAGTGGGAAGGTAACTGGTTGTGACAAGAGAATGGAATTTCAAAGTTCCTGCTCTTTTGCGGTCTAAGGTGTGAGTATGCCAGTGTGAGTCAGAGGCAAGAGATGGAAGGAGGTTATGAGAGTGGAGGAATTATGTGGTCAAGTTGTTAGGAGTAACATCAGTATGAATATTAACATTCTTGAGGATGATGGCAGAATATTGAGTGGAGAGAAGGATCAGAAATAACCTGGAGAACCATAGATGACAGCAACAAGGATGTGGTACAAATGAATTGTGTGGCTTTCCATTCCAGCAGCACCCACCACTGTGCCAAGCTCCAATAAATATGCTCTAATTCCTGGATGGATTAAAATAGATTTTTACCAAAACTACCAAAAAAAAATACCAAGGTCCAGCATAAATCAAGCTGCCTTTCCCAAGGATGCTTTGACAAACTCCTGGCTCATCTCAAAACACTGGACATGCAGAATCACGGAATCTCTGAGTTGGCTGCTTGAACCCCAAGCCCACTTGCAGCAAGAAATGCTCTTCTCTGGTTCTTTTTGCTTCAGTAACTCATGGGCCTAGAGGAAACCTCCTTTATTCTCCTGGGAGGACAGAGGAGGAGAGCCCTGGTGGGCAACAAGGAGCTCACCTGCACAAATTGGGAAACTGAGTCAGAACTGAGTGTGCTGCGGCTGCTATGGTGGAGGGTGGACAGGAGTTCACGCCCATCTGGGGAGAAATGCCTATGATTGATTGTTCGGCACAGCCAGCAATGGGAGCAGGCAGGAGGAAGGGCAATAGGAGAGGCGGGCTAACCACTGTGCTATTATTTTTATTCTTCTTCTTACATAACATCAGGATCATCTTATGTACCCTCTGGGATGTGTCCGCCTCGGTTTAAATACCTGAGACCCAGAAGCCAACTAAGAAAAAAGGCTAAAAGTAACTCAGAAGGGGAAAACATTCCATCCCTTCACCCCAATATTGATATAGCTAGCGTGTGTGTGCGTGTGTGTGTGTGTGTGCGTGTGTGTGTGTGTGTGTGTGTGTGTGTGTTTTAGACACATAGGCACCGCTGAGTTACACCATCCTGGATATACTTAGAAAAGTGTCTCTCCTCCTTCCAGTGAAGGAGCTCAGTTGGCTGTTTGACACTCTCTCAGACTTAGCACTACAGACACAGTTGGCTTTTTCATCGAAGATTCAGCCCATCAGGAAGGAGAAAGAGGTCTTTGTCCAGCCTCCCTTTAAGTTGGGGCTGGCCCGACTTTCTGGTTCCTTCACTGCTTGGAGCTGAACTGTAGAAGGTCTGTGTTGAGGTTGAAGCCTCACCATGCCATCCAGGGCCTGCTTTCTGTTAGTGGTGCTATGTTCTCTTGGAGTTTTGGGACAGACCCCGAGGCAGAAGAAAATCTATCACGGGGAAGAGATTCACTTTCAGACAAAGGGCAAAGATGCTTGTACTATGCGGATCAGCAATCAGGGTGAAATCCACCTGAGGCTCGAGTGCAGGAACCAGGGCCGGGCCTCCTGGTGTGAGTACAGTGGGAAACCCGGGCTGTGTGGGGCCTTCGTCAGCAACCCGACTCTCTACTGGAGCCAGGTGGTGCTGGGCTTGAGGAGGCTGAGTGAGCCCTGCCTGGCAGCCCCAGTGCTGAAACCTGCAGTGTGTCAGGGTGCCGGACCCGAGGCGCAGCTCAAACAGGAGGCTTCTAGCCTGAAGAGTGCTCACCTCTCCAGCCAGCAGTCTGAAGCTTCTAGGCCTTCAAAACTAAGTCCCAGGTCCGAGGGACCACTCCACAAAGACTCCCAGGAAGCCCAGATGGGCAAAAGGTCTACTAGGAAGGTTGGGAAAGCCAAGCCCACTGCCCCACCTCCAGCGAAGCCAACCCAACAAGGGCAGCACACCCGGAAGGAGGAGGAGGCCATGAGGATGGCAAAAGAATACTGTTGGGAACCCTTGCACAAGATCTGCTCTTATATCATTGGCATATTTCTGGGCTAAGGACCAAGTCCTGCAGGTAAATCTTTTGTCTCTCAGGATGTAGAATAACCAGAGTGCTTCATGCTTTGCAGAATGCTTTCTTAATACTCATCTCCCTTAATCCTCACAACAACCCAAGCAGGTAAGTGGGGCAAGCGTCCCTGGATCTATTTGATGAGTGAGGAGATTAAGGCAGGTTTCCACGGTATCTCACAAGTGGCCAGTGAAGGAGCAGTGAATCATAGGCTTAGGGCTACCAAGTCACCTTAGAGGCTGGTTAATCCAATGCCTTCATTTTACAGATGAGAAAACTGAGACCCAGATGATTATTAACTTGGCCCAAGTTAATATTCAGGCAACAAGGATTTATTAAGGGTTTATATGCATGAAACATTGTGCTAAATGTTGGACATCTGGGTGGATTTGGAATCAGGAAGACCACTGTTCAAATCTTGTCTCAGACACTTATTAGTGTGACCCTTGACAAATTTCTTAATTTCTCTAAGTCTTAGGTTCCATATCTAGAAAGTGGAAAAAATAATAGTCCCTACCTCACAGGTCCTCTTGTGAGGACCAAAATGAGATGACATATGAAAAGAGGTACTTTGCAAACCTTAGAATGCTCTATAAATGCTAACTTTCGTTATTATTAGTAACATAATCCCTGCTCTGTAGGAGCTCACATTCAAATGGGGGAGACAACTTGAGGAAAAAATTCATGCGCAAAGCCAATGGAAAAGTAAAACCTCTAAGAGAAGGCACTAGCAGCTGGGGCTGGGGAAGGGGAGACCAGGAAAGGTCTCCTGCAGAAGGTAAGAGATGAGCTGAGTCTTGGGGAAGCCAGGAGGCAGAGGTGAATGAGGAAGAGCGTTACAGGTGTGGGAAAAGAGAGCAGATAGCAGAAACAAGATTTGAACCCTGAGTCCTCAGACTTCAGATTTAGCACTATCCATTACATTACATAATTTGTGATTGTAATGTAGGTATTTTGACTCAGTCCAACTCTTTCCATTACCCTCACTTTTGTGTAGAAATTTTAAAGGCCAGGCGACAGATTTAAAACTCTGGGAGTTTTGCATTCACCCAAACTGGAGAGCCTGTAGGGGCTGGAGTCTAATCCATTCCTTGTTTCACTGATGGGTAAAGTCTCTTTCCTTTGATTAAGAAATTGAGATCCGGAAATGGGAATGTCTTGAAGCCAGAGCTCTAGAATCCTACTTCTGAATTTCAGAATCAGAGGGTCCTCACCCCAATTCCCAGAGCTACTCACTGTCCCACACTACCTCTCCAGACAGTGCCCAGAAAAGGAAATGTAGGCATTGTGAACCAGAAACCTAATCACCACTGAGTGTTGTTCTGAGATTCAAAAAGCAGTTAAATGGGTTAAACTGGAAATGAATGACACCGACTGTTTTTTCTCTCTCTCTCTTTTAGGTTTTCTTTTTCAGAGACCTCAAACAGCTGGAGAAGGATCCCTCCTTTCTATAGGGTGCAGTGTCTTTTAAGCCCCTGTCAATCCTCAGAATGAATAAACTAGTTGCCTATAGCCAACTGAATGACATTTCAGCTACTGAGTTTTGATTGTTTGTTTTGTTTTTTGTTTTTGCTTTTTGGTATGTTGTGAAGGAAACACTCCCTTTATGAGTTTATAGTTCAAAGTAATAAACTTTATGTGAGATTGAAGGGTTAGCTCAGGGGCTTGAGGCCCAAATGTAGTTTTACAGTTTGTTTTCAAATCTTAGAAGCACTATAGGGAAACAGATATATTAAACATTATTCGGTAGTTCTTGGATTAGCTTTTCTAACAAGGTCTGTACTTTGCAATGTTCTGTATATACAATGTTGAATGAATGAGTGCCTGGAGATAGGATTCAGTCCTGTACACTCTGCCCCTTGCGTGCCAACAATAAAAGAATGGCTTCAGAAGCCCACATCAGAGAATCTGTGTCCTGCCATTTTAATGGAAAGCATCAACTGGTTCCCTTGGCTGGCCATTAGGTCCCATTGTGGCCATAGTTCATTTCCAAGAGGATCAGAGAAAGAGCTTGAAGGAAATCTTTACTGGGTGATACATACACGCACGCGCGCACGCACACACACACACACACACACACACACAAACACACTTCACATGCAGAAATGAGCAAGAGGAGGCCAATATCAATGGTCAAGTAAGGAAGCAGGATGAAATGCCCGATAAGGCATGAACAAATAGCAATTCCATATCCTCCTAGCTTATCTCTATTCAAAAGAAGCTTGTGATTGACCACATCTGTATATTAACTCACTACTTTAGTGATCTTAAAGTAACAGTTCCCTTTAAAAGGCGCTTCATTTTATTAATATTAATAATAACTGACATTCTCATAGAACAGTAAGGTTTGCCAAACACTTTACCTATATTATTTCATTCGCTCTTCCTGTCAGGTAGATGCCATTATTATCTCCATCTTATAGATGAGAAAGAGCAGCATTAAGTGACTTGTCCAGGGTTACAAAGTACTGTCTTCATGACAATCCTATGAAAGGAGGGTACGGTAAGAATTATCATCCCCATTTTATGGATGAGGTAACTAACGTTGAGAAGGGAAGTGATTTTCCCGAGGTCACACAGAACCCAACTCATACTCTAAGACTAGACTTCCATATACTCCATCACACTGCCTCTCCTACAATATGATGACACTGAACCTGATTTCCAAGACATTCCCTTTTCTACCTACATTTCAAGCTGCCAAAAGCAATTTTATAAATAAATGATGCTATGAACAAATCACCGTATGACTGTTAATGGTAACAGCCTAATGTTATCCTCCCAGAGAGACTGGTATTTAAAAAGTAGCTTCTTGGAGAGGCAAAGCTGCATCCCCAAAGGAAATGAATCTCTACTAATGGAATTTCAGGCCCTTTCCCAGGTGAGCGGGGGAGATAATTTGGGAGCAGGAGGCTCATCATTTTTGTTTTGTCCGAACCTATGATTTCATTGATGTTGGGAAGCTGTGGCAGATTGACAAGACCTCTGTAACTTACAGTCTAGTTGCTTGGCGACATTAGGAAGTTAAATGGTCTGCTTATGGTCGCACTGTCCAGCTAGTATATGTCAGAGGCAAGGCTTGAACCCAGATCTTCCTGTCTCTAGATACTGGGCTCTTATCCCACAGCTCATGCTGACTCTCAGGGAGATAAGTGCGTTTAAATCCCATCACTTACCAGATGTGAAATCAACGATGATAATAACATCTGACATGTAGGGACGTATCATTTGGGGTTTTACAAAGAGTTTGACATAGGTTATCTCATTTAATCTTGCGACAATCCTAGAAGATTGGTGCTGCAGATATCATTATCCTCTTTTTATAAGTGAGGAACTGTAGCTTCAAGACTTTAAGTGACTTAACCAGATTCATACAGGAGTTATAGGTGTTATGATTAAGGCTAAGCCTAAATCAGATCATAGGTTATACCTATTGTTTCTACATAAATATGAACTCATTCATTCATGTATTCACTTAACAAATTATGGAATTATAGAAACTGTTGGAAGCAGCACGCAAGTGGTGTAATTAATAGAATACTGGACCTGGAATTAGGAAGACCTGAGTGCAAATCCAGCCTCAGACTGTGTGACCTTGGGCAAGTCACTTAACCTCTTTGCCCCAGTTATCTCATCTGTAAAAAAGTGATAATAACAGCATCTACCTCCTAGGGTGGTTGTGAGTCTCAGTTTCCTCACCTATAAAATATTAATAACAATAACATCTACCTCTTGGGTTGTTTTGAAGATCAAGAATGAAATAACAATGTAAAGCACTTAGCATAACACCTGACACATAGTAGGTGCTTTATAAATGTTAGCTATTATTTTTGTAATTAAGTGTTCAATAAAAAAAAAATTCTTTCAGCACTCATTCAGCAAACATTGAAGAAAGGAAGAGACTTGAGAAAAAGAAAATTTCAAAGGCTGTCCTATGGGCAGATTGGACTTGTTAAGCAAGGCTCCAAATGGCAGACCTACAGATGATGTGTTGAAGCTACAAGCAAAAATATTTTAGCCCAACATAAGATTTCAATCTTGTGTCTAACAGTGAAATAGGCTGCCTTGTGAAGTAGTGAGCTCCCTTTGAAGGGGCTCAAGCAGAGGCTATTTGACCCTCTATGAGCTGAAACAACTCAACAACAACAAAAACAGAGAAGGTAAATTGTAGAAGGAATTCCTACCCCAGAAAGTGAGGTGATTGATTAAATGACCTCTCAAGTCCCTTCTACTCCTAAGATTCTATTGCTTGAAGACTAGGCTTTACACAAGGTACTTCAGGGCACATAGGTTCTGGTCTGTGCCCTCCAGGGGCCTCTACCTCATCTAAGTGGGGCAGTATAGTAGAGTGGGAAAATGTTGGATTTGGAATCAAGAGCCTGGTTCAAATTCCAGCTTACAACCTCTATATCCTTGAGCAGATCACTTCTCCCCACAAGGCTTCAGAAGTTTCTCCATCAGTAAAATGGAGAGGTTGGACCTGACCTCTAAGAAGATCCCTTTTAGCTCTTAATCTATTATCCCACGGACATTAGCACACAAAGAATCAATCATCTCTCTGTATGCTCCAAAAAACCCGGTCCAAATATCAGCCTCAATTCACATTCTTGGTCTCCTCCTTTGTTACCTGAGAAGTTAACAGATTCTAAGGGGTCTGGCTCCCACTTTTCAGGTCCCACTTTTAGCTTCAGTGGATCATAAATGTAGTGCTACAAAGGACTTTTGAAGTCATAGAGTTAAACTCCCCCATTTTACAGATGAGGAAACCCGAGGCCCAGAGAGATTAAACTAGTAAATGTTTGAAGCTAGTTTTAAATCTCAGTCTTCCTATCTACTACATAACACTGGTGTCTCCTCATCTGTAAAATGGCGGGAGTGAGAGGTGGAAAAGGGGTTGGATTGGATCATCTCTAAGGTCCTTTGACACCCAGGAGTCAAGGAGACTGAGCTCAAGTCTCTACTTAACCATTTACTATCTCTATGACCTTGGACGGGACAGGTTACTTCCTTGGGCCCCATTTTCCTCATGTATAAAATGGAGGTCATAAAGACACCTTCCCTCCATCCCTCTCTGGGCTGTTGTGATGAACAAATGAGAGATTGTATGTGAAAAAGTAAAAAAATACCAGTCAGATTATACAGGATTACTGTTGCCTAGGGCTATAAAGTTTTCCAGCTATAAAGTTTTATGATGCTATGAAACTGAACCTTTTATTGCTGAGGTGATGGGCAACAGTGGAGAGATCCCTGTCAATGGCATCTATCAGAGAAGAGTTTCTCTCTCTATGGGCCCAAGAGGCAGATCCTTCTAAAAACAACAAATAGGACTGAAGTGACTTTTAAAACCAAAAAGCAGAGGTGTTTAGGCCACAAGTCCCTGCCAAAACAGGCTGGGAGTGGATTGCTAGGAGGATATGGGCCAGAAGACTTTCAGGAAGCCTTCCTTCATCAGTTAGAAGCTGAGACTTTTCAATGACTTGATTTCAGGCTACCTTGAAAGGAAACACAGTTTGCAAAGAATCATCCATTAAATGGGGCTTTTCTGTTCATTTTTTTTAACAACTTGTCTTCTTTAAATCACCTCTCTCCTCATGAACTTACTGCCAGTTGCAAAGTAAATTTGAATGCATATTTTTTTTAACCTATGTAAGTACACATCCTTTGAGCCTTCCTGTTGGGAAAGAGGTAACCTGGACTCTAGCCAGCCAGTGAGGCTAATTCAAGACCTGGAGAGGTGCTGGGCATGGAGTAGGAACTTGGTTGGTCTGCTTAAGTCTGAGAGAGTTCTTTATGCCGTGGATGACAGGAAGAGGTGTTGAGCTTCTGGGAGGGCAGGCGGGCAGAAGGCTGCTGAGGAAGTGTGCCTCCCACGTCTTGGCAGAGAGGAGATTTTCAGACATGGCTACTGTGTTGATTTTTGCTTGACTATACATATTTGTTACAAAGGGGGGTTTCTATTTGGGTGAGTGAGGGTGAGGAATTAGTGGGGAAAAAGCCAAAAAAAGAAAGCATAAAAACACACAGAAGAAGATTTAAAATTTAAAAAGGTCAGAAAGGGACAAAAACAGGACAATTTTGTTACTCTCTTATGAAATCTAATATATACTTAAAAACAGACTATATATATAAGACAAATTCATGGTTTCAAATACAGCCTCAAAATGTCCTCAGCATTTCTCTTGGTCTTGTTATGGATGGTGACATCTGTCACTATCGCTCTTGAGGTGCTGCTACCAACTTCAGTGACAACCCCATATCTTTTAAACTTTGACATTTCATAGAGTTATCAACTGGTCATGGGAGTGGGAAGGGTCTGGGGAGTTTCTCCTCTCCCAGGGGCAATTTCTTTTCAGGATTCTTTCACTCCTGGATTCAACCCGCTGTTGCTGGCATGCATGATTTCAAATTTGCTTGCTGTGTCATACACAGACCCAGAGTTGCACCTTATTCTTTCAAACAGTCATGAGCTGTTTCCTGTGTGGATCATATTGAGGTTGAGTTGTTTCAGTTGTGTCTGCCTCTTCGTAGCTAACTTTGAGTCCTCATCTGCAAAATGGGGATGATAAAACTTGTACTATCCATCTCTCAGAGTTGTTGGGAGGAAAGTACTTTGTAAAATTCACAGGGTTATAGAAATATAAGTTATGTGAGCTCTCTGTACATCCATTTTCTTATCTGTAAAATAACCAAATAAACGATGTTATTTTAGATAATCTCCAAGTTCCCTTTTAGCATTAAAATCCTACAATTCTACAACTTTTACAGTATGAATAGCTGAATCTCAGGGTTGTAGGGGAACTTCAGAAGACAAGCACCTGAACAGAAATTCTCTCTACAATACTGCTCTTCCTGACTCTATTTGAATACCTCACTGCTTCTCAAAGTATTTCATTCCAATTTTGGACACTCTGTGTGTTAGAAAGGAACACTTTGTGTCCTATTAAAGAAGTTAAAAGTAATCAGGTGGTTGTTTTGCTTTGTTTTTATTGCAGAGGGAAGACATTCCTGGTGCCCCTAAAATCACATGGAGGTGACCCTCCATAGGTCACCTAAGCCCCAGTTATTTGCGGGGGGGGGGGGGCATAATCATAAGCGACTTTCAGCATATCCTCAAAATGTTTCTCCTGCACTCATTCTGTGAAGTAAGTCCATTTCAGCTCACCGTGGTCCCAAGAAGTATATTTTAATGCTATTCATTATTTACGTGGTCAGCCCAAGCAGACAACCATATGCATTTTTATGAGATTGCTGGAATCAGAGCTTGAAAGACCCTTAGAATTCATCTTGTCCATCTGTCTATTTACAGTTGAGGTGATGGGCTTACTAGAGGTAAGTAATTACAAGATCACACAGATAATAGGTAACAGAGATGAGATTTGAACTCAAGTCTTCTGACTCCAAATCCAGAGCTGGTTTTGTTTTGTTTGTTATTGCTTTCTCTACTCTAGGCTGCCTCTTCTCTGTTGGAGAACAAGTGGTGCCAGAGGACCTCATTGTTGGTGATCCTGTCTCCCTCAATCTGTAGGGGGAGGGGGGGATATCAACTAATCAGATATTTCTTAAATGAGTACTATGGACTAAGAACCATTTTAGGCACTTTAGAAGATAAAACTCACTCCACAGTGTATATACCTTCACATGGTAATCATAATAGCTAACATTTATAGAGTGCTTTACAATTTGCAAAGTCTTTTATGAATATTATCTCATTTGACCCTCATGACAACCCAGGGAGGTAGGTGCTAATTATTATACCCATTTTGCAGATGAGGAAATTGAGGCAGACAGTGGTTAAATGACTTGCCTGGAATCACACAGCTAATAAGTGTCTGAGGTCAGATTTCAACTCAAGTCTTCCTGACTCCATGCCCAGTGCTCTAGCCACTGCACCACCTACCTGCTACATTTTGCCCTTAGTGATCATCTTGTCTTTGACAAATAAATGTATGGAAGTGGCAAAAAGGAAAAGGTAGCCCATTAGAGAAAGCAGCATGATATAGTGGAAACAACACTAAACTGTGGGGTCCAACAGCCTAGATCGTGTCCCCAGCTGGGCCACTAACTAACTCTATGTGAGTCACTTGCCTCCTCTGGGCCTTGGTTTCCTTATCATTCAAATGAGAGGTTGGGTTGGATAACCACTAAGGTCCCTCTTGAGCTCCATCTTTCAGTGGTTCCAAGTTTATGAAGCTAGGCTTAGCCACCAGTTATCAGCCTTTCCTGAGAGACATCCCATGGTGTGTGTATAAAGGAGCCAAGACACGCCAAAGAGCCCTGTAAATGATGGCCGGGGCCCAGATCCCCGGGGTTCATCAATTCTGAGCATAACAAAGTCCTTGCTGTGTCCACCCCTGTGAATGCCTCCCATTCTGTTAGACCTACATTGATGAGAGTCAATAATCAGCATAAAGAAGGCTTTTAAGGAGTGTGTGGTCTGTCTGCCACCTTAGGCCTGGGGGCATCCTGGGGACAGCCAGGAGGGAGGTCCTGTGGTATTACTTTAATGACAGTTTTAAAAATATGCAGCTAAAATCATCTTATTTGTTTTATAGAATCTGACAGATTTGAGATGGAGACCTGTGGCCTGCTCTGGAATGGAGACCCTCTTTGTAGGAAGCGTGCTACATCTGCCAGGCCTGTGAAATGTTAACAGAGCTACCAACTGTTTACCTGTTTTCCTTCGCATCCGCACTTCCTAGCAATGAGGTTCCAGGTGGCAGCAGTCCCTGAAAGAAGTCATGGAGGCTGTACTTTTCCACCTTCATTCATTTTTTGTGTCTGTTCTGAGCTCATATGTACTTCATCTGATTTCTCTCAGGCTTTTTGAAAATATGTAAATGTGACTCACCATGGCTAACACCTGCCCTGGGGAAGGACAAATGAGTTCTATATTTCTTATATGCCACGAGGTCCATTTTTCCCTGAGTCTACTCACCCTTACCTTAATCTAGTGCCAGATTAATGATTCTTGGCTTTTCTCAACTCTTTATTAAAGGGCAGATCCACAATTGTATTCTAAACATAGAATCAAAGAATATTAGAAATGGTAAAGAACTTCGAGATCTAGTTCAACTTGTCCATTTTATAGTTAAGGAAACAGGTCCATAGATGGGAAGTGTTTTTCCTAAGATCACAAAAGTAGTTAGTGGCAGAGCCAAGACTGGCAATGTGGTGTGATCTGGGATGCTGTAGTAAATGTTTAATAACCAGCTTTGGGTGGGGAGGGTGTTGAAGGATGCAGAAATGCATCCTGGACGCCCTTGGGGTATTAAACAAAACATTTTCTCCACGACTTTCTTAATTCTAAAAATCAATTAAGCCCTGATTTTAGCATTTGCCCATTTCTGAGATATAAATGCTCACCTCAGAAATTTAACAACTGGCTGGAGAGAGTCTATATGAAGGAGCTGGTTCCAGAATACTCCTGGAAAAATCACTGGTTCTGGAACCAGAGGACCTGGGTTCTAGCACTGCCTCTGATGCTTAGACCTCAGCAAGTCCTTAGCAAGCACTTAGCTTCCCAGGACCCTGGTTTCCTCATATAATAAAAGAGGAGACTGGGTTGGTTGGCCTCTAGCTCTATCAGCCTATGAATCTAGGTCTCCTGACTCCTCACTCAAGGTCTTTTCTATTATAATTCCATCACACAGTCTCTCTTTTGGCCTGTTTCCTCTGATTTAGTCTTCCCTAGAGTGAAAGGACAGGCAGCTGGTTACCTCGGTTGGGTTATGCAGATGTACACAACTAACTCCTATATAGCAATAATTTAACAGCTATGTACTTAACCACTTCATTTATTGCCAAGGAATGAGCTGTTTTGTTTAAGTTGAGTTTTTCCAGATAACTGGAGGTTTTATCCTTTTATCTAGGAAATATGTATATATATATATGTATATATTTTAACCATTTTGAATGAAAATCTTTCTAGAATTATTTCGTATACCCTTGCCATATACAGCAGAAAATACCAAGCATAATTTAATCCAGAGGCAATCTAAGGTAGGGGAAGGAGCACAGGACTAGCTCAAATCAGTCAGTCAGTCAACAAACATTTATTAAACACTTATAGTAAGTCAGGTCCACTCTGCCCAAGGTCACATATAGACAGTAGGTGACAAAGTCAGAATTCAAAAGATGGGCTTCTGAATCCAGCACCCTTTCCATTCTGCCATGTTTTATCTCAAGAAGAAAGGCTAATGGTTCTTTTGCCTGGAGAAGAGGCAGAAATAAAATTGCTTTTGCTGTTATTATCAAGTTCATAAGACTAGTTGTATGACTTTAAGCAAGTTACTTTCTGAGCTTTTATTTCCTTATTTATGAGATGGAGATAATATTAATTATACTTCCTTCTACATAGAATCATTATAGGGTGGAAATTAGACCATGTATGTAAAGATAGGCAACTCTTAAGTAGTTAGTTGGGTGCTTGAGAAGACCTGGGTTCAAGTTCTGCTTTTGACAGATATTTAAGTCCCTACACTGAGCAAGTTACTTAATTTCTTAGTGCCCTAGGTACCTAACTGCTAAGTCATAGATAACTGCCCAGGTATCATGGGTGGAAGAAGTTTCTACATAAGGAGTTCTCTCTGTTGATGAAACACCAGATGTAGACCCGCCAGTCAATAAACATTTATTAAGCCAGTTCAGTTCCAGGCACTGTGCTAAGTACTGGGGATATAAAGAAAAGAAAAAAACAGGTCTGCTCTCAAAGAGTTTTGTAAACTTTGTAAACCTTATATAAATGTGAGCTTGGGGTGGCAGTGGGGAGGAAATTTCAGATTTAAGCTTAACTTGGTCAAGGTCATTTGTTATGTGGAAACCAAGTAGTTACATCCAGACAATGATTTGTTTAGCAATGTGTGCAGTTGCAGAAACAAACCGGGACCAAGGTTCTTGGTAACCAAGGCCCAGAACCTTGGTTTTTCTATGCAGTTAACATACAATTTGGAGGAAGTGCAAAAAAGGAAAAACAGAATTATAAGGATTGAGATACCTGATTTCTTATTGGTGGAAGGGATCAGGAGACAGTGAGGTGAGAGGGAGAGGGGTAGTTTTAGAACATTCCTTAAATCAAGTGACCTTTTGTAATGGGTAATTAATAATAACTAGTGAAACAATTTGAGCATAGATGATTTATTGGCTAGGCATTCAAAAGAATGAGTCAGTGGACTCCCCAGTTAGTCCAAGCACCCTGAATACAATAAAACAGAATTTTATACTCAAAAACAATTAATCAAGTAAGTCCAAAAAGTTCAATTAATCATAACAAAAAAATTTTAATAATATTTTATTTTTCAAATTACCTGTAAAAACAATGTTAACATTCACTGCAAAATATTTGAGTTCCAGATTTTTTCCATCCTTCCCTCCCTTTTCCCATCCCTAAAAAGGTAAGCAACTTGATATAGGTTATATATGTACATCATGTGAAACATATTTCCATATTAGTCATGCATAACAAAAACAATTAACTAGGATGCAAACTTAGGTAATCTGATTTCTAATTGGAGGAAAGTTTAGGGCCTTTCCAAGTTGGGAGGGGGAAAGAGTAGGTTTTGGTCCACTTGGGAGGGGAGCTTCATAAAATTAAAAGATGTTGATTAATTACACCCACCTGCATGTAAGATACAATAGGTGGCTTATATAATCTAGTTTCCCTTGGATGAATACCAGAAAACCTTGAAAAACAGAAAAAATAGGGGAGAATACATGTGGCAGCACAAGATGCAGTCAGTGCTCAAAGACAGAATATGATTGGTCCTTCTGATTTTCATGCTAAACTAACAGCATTTCGTACATGGTCTTCATTTTATCTTATCACTTTGGAAGGGAGAGTAATCTTGTGATTTATCCAAAATCAGGTGATATATAAGTAGCTGAAACTTAGCTTCACAAAATGGTGGCTAAAGGCAAAATATAGTCACTAAAGTTATTTTTCTTTAATTTATTTATTTTTCATTTCCAACATTCACTTCCATAAGGTTTTGAGTTCCAAATTTTCTCCCCATCTCTCCTCTCCCCCCACCCCAAGATGGCATGCAATTTGATATAGGCTCTACATATACATTCATATTAAACCTATTTTCACATTAGTCATGTTGTAAAGAAGAATAAGAACCAATTGGAGAAACCACAAGAAGAAACAAAAAAAAAAGAGAGAGAGAAAGAGCAAATAATATGTTTTGATCTGCATTCAGACTCCATAGTTCTTTTCTGGATATGGATAGCATTTTCCATCATGAGTCTTTTGGAGTTGTCTTAGATCCTTGCCTTGCTAAGGGGAGATAAGTCTAAGTTAGTCGTTGAACAATGTGGCTGTTATTGTGTACAATGATTTCCTGGTTCTGCTCACTTTACTCAGCATCAGTTCTTAAGTTCATATAAGTCTTTCCAGGTTTTTTTGAAGTCTGCCTGTTCATCGCTTTTTATAGCACAATAGTATTCCATTACATTCATGTATCACAACTTGTTCAGCCATTCCCCAACCGATGGGAATCCTCTCAATTTCCAATTCTTGGCCACCACAAAAAGATCTGCTAGAAATAGTTTTGTACATGTGGGTCCTTTTCCCATTTGTATGATCTCTTTGGGATACAGACCTAGAAGTGGTATTGCTGGGTCAAAGAGTATGCCCAGTTTTATAGCCCTTTGGGTATAGTTTCAAATTGCTCTCCAGAATGCTTGCATCAGTTCACAATGCTACCAATAATGAATTAGTGTTCCAATTTTCCCACATCTTCTCCAACATTTATCATTTTCCTGTTCTGTCATGTTAGCCAATCTGATAGGGATGATGTGGTACCTCAGAGTTGTTTTGATTTGCATTTCTCTAATCAATAGTGATCTAGAGAATTTTTCATATGACTATAGATAGTTTTAATTTCTTCATCTGAAATTGCCTATTCATATTCTTTGACCATTTATCAATTGGGGACACTAAAGTTATTTTTAATGAAACACACTATCCTTAACTGTTATAGTTGGACTGTAATACAGTGATGCTCACAGTGGCTGTTAGCAATGTGAATTAATTCCTCTACAATAAATAGCCCTGGATGAAGTTCTTGCATCTACTTTTCTTCCCTCTCCCTTGCTGTGTTTCTGTTTCTATCATTCCAGAACTTTGCCCTTTGACACCCCTTCCCCAAACACACAAATCTTTAATCTGCTGCTTCTCAGCTACCCCTAGATTGGTAAATACGACAGCCATGTTTGTTAGCATTGTATCTGAGGGCCAGAAGAGCTGTCTAATAGTGAATATAACCACATGAGTGCTTGTGCATGGACTTTATGCCATCTATTTTAGCTGTTCACAGACCTTTTTAGCTTCTTTTCTGGTCCCTGCCTAAGTAGCCATCAATAAACACTTATTAAGTGCCTGCTATATGCCAGGTAATGTGTTAAACATTAAGGATACAAAAAGAGACAAATTACAATCCCTACTCTCAAGGAATTTACAACCTAATGGGGGAAATGACATCAGGACAAGTGTGATTTATTATACTGAGCTTTCTTTTTCTCTTTTGTTCTTGTCCAACCTCTCGCACACACTGGCTGGGTGAGTCTGGCCAAGCCACTGAATCTTTTAGTCCCCCAAGAAGCTATCTCTGACTGTACGTGCATAGAAAGTGCCCTCCTGCATTGCTTCCTCAGGAAGATGAAATCACAAACTGGTTAAACAAACACACAAACAAACTACCACCAAATATCTCTCAGCTTTGTCTTCTCCAGGCAAAAGGACCATAGCTCCATCAGCCTTTCTTCTTGAAGTAAAACATGGCAGAATGGTATAAGAAGAGGACGCCAGCCTGGGTGTGGGAAGACATGAGTATAAATCCTGGCTTTGCCACTTACTGGCTGGGACTTTGGGCACGTCCCCTCTCTGGGCTTATTTTTTCACTTTTGTAAAAATAATAATAGCTAACCCACTAAGTTTGTATTGAACCCACTAAGTTCTAGACTCTGTGCTGAGTGCTTTACCATTATTATCTCACTTGATCCTTACAACAACCCTGGGAGGTAGATGCCATCATTCGTCCTTATTTTATAGTTGAGGAAACTGAGGCAAGCAGAGGTGAAGCGACTTGTCCAAGAGCACAGCTAGTAAGGGTCTGAGGCCGGACGAAAGTATAAAATGAAGAGGTTGAACTCAAGGAGAGAGGGGGCGTGATGTAGTTGACTTGCAGTCAAGAACTCAGACCCTCTCTCCCTTGTGACTATGGGCGAGTCACTTAATTTCTCTGTGTCTCAGTTACCTTATCTATAGAACAAAGGGATGAGACTTGATGACTTCTAAATTCACTTCCCTTTCTAAACCTACCCTAGGTTGTCTGAAGGCCCATCTAACTCTGCTCGTGTGTGAAAATATGCGACGTGCCTCTGGGCATTGTAATGGAAAGCAGTGGACTTGGATAGAATTAGGGTCTTTGGATCTAGAAAGCCCCTTAGAGGTCATTGCAGCATTATAGATAAAGAAGTAGAAAAGACCTCAGAGCCATATAGTCTAACCCCCTCATAATCCCATAATCCCCTATGAGTCCCACAGAGAGGAAATGACTGACCCAAGACAACACAGGCAGTTAGTAGCAAAGCTAGGATTCAAAGCCTGGGTTTATGCCTTGGACGCATCTGTTATACTGCAAAGGTTCATCCTTGAGCATAAGTACTTACTTCTCTGGGTTTTATTGCTGGACATAAAACTGAGTGCCTGCCTGGCCCAGGAGCAGTTGTATTTCTGCTGTGTGAGCCATTAACCTGGTGGGGCCTTCCTCCTCATTTTCCTTCCCTCCCAGGGAGCTCCTAAATTGTTAGTACTGTCTGTTTTGTGTCTTGCAAAAACGTACTTTAATGGCTAGTGGTTTTGTAGGGAAAGTGTGCATTTGGGACTCCAAATGTTGATACAGCAGATGGTGGCCGGTAATCTCCACCTGGCGAAGCCAATCCCCATGATTCTGTGTGGCAAGTGCTTTCCCAGTCTGCCTAGGGGAGAGCAGCGGAAGGGTTGATGGCAGGCCAAGGGGGGGGGGGGGGGGGGGGGGAACTCTAACCTGGATGTGAGATGCTTTATCCAAGAGAGAGATGGTTTGCCTGAGGCATTTAACATACTGGATTAGAGTGGTCAGAAGGCCTAAATTCCTTTTCCAGTTCTGCCATGGATTTGCCAAGAGACCCGGATTGTTTTCTTCTCTGTAAAATATGGGAGTGGGCCAAATGATGTCTAAAATCCCTCCAATAACTTCTAGAGAGATGACACCCATATTTATCTATCCAACCCTAGTCTCTAGTCATGCATTTCCAACTGTGAATTGGGTATTTCCAACTGGATGTCCGATAAGCATCACAAAACTGTTCAAAAATTTTTTTCCAAAAACAAAAAAAATCTGTTCAAAACAGGATCCATTATCTCCCTGTCCCCCACCCCCACCCCACCAATCTACCTGTCTTCTAAATTTCCCTATTTCTGTCCAGGGTAGCACCATCCTTTCATCACCCAGACCCATAGCCTCAGGGTCATATATCCAATATCCAATCAGTCTCCAAATCTCGTACTTTTTACCTCCACAACATCTCTTACATCCATTCTCATGATAGCCACCTAACTTCAAACCCTCCCTTCCTCTCCCCTGTGTCCTAATGGACCTCCTTGTCTCTACTCTGTCCCCTCCCTCCCTTCCTAAGATGCTACCAGGATTTTTCTGAAGAACCTATCCTATCATGTTGCTCCACTACTCAGGAAAATCCCTGCTGCCTTTAGGATCATATACAAACTCCTGTTTGACTTTCAAAGGCCTTCACAACCTGGCTGTAAATTAGCTTTCCAAACTTGCTACACATTACTCCATGTCACTTACGCCGTAAGCCAGCCCCACATACATCACTTCATCTTTTCTCTCTGCGCCTTCAAATTGTCTGTACCCTGCACTTGGAAGGCACCCCACCTCATGTCTGCCTCGGAAAATCCCTTGTTGCTTTTACTCATGTTGTTTCTATATAAATAATGCTCTGGAGCAGGCCTGCACAACCCGTGACCAGCAGGCCACTTGTGGCAGGCCAAAGAACTTCTACATTTCTCTACATTTTTCATGGGCCTCCCGAAATCTTTTGGCATGTGGCAAGCAGCTCAAAGGCCACAGGTTGTGCAGGCCTGTTCTAGAGAAAGTCTCTCCTGATCTCTCCAGCCCTCTCTTCAAAAATTATCTTATATTTATTTTATAGCTAATTCATATATAATTATATATGCACATGCAATCTCCCTGGGTAGAATGTTGTAAGCTCTTTAAGGGGTATGCCCAGCACATTGCACAGCACAGGTGCAAGGCACCTATGTGCATAGGCACTAATGAATAAATGTTAATTAAATTAATAGATAGACGGATTAAAGTTTAAAGGAAGGGCATCCTTTCCCCCGTTTTGGTGATAGAAAGCAGTGTTCAGAGGGGTGACTGGCAGAACAAATATTGCCCTCTTCATGCTATGAGTTCCAGGGCTTTTGATTTGGACAACAATCCACAATAATGAGAGCTACATGTCAAAGGGAATTTTTATTGCCACATGTGTGTGTGGGAGGAAGGGTGGAGAGAACTGTAGATGGTGATAAGTAAATCATTGTCATAAAGTAGCTAAAGGTTGATGCTGGGATTAGGAATTCCCTACTCCCTCTATTCCCCTTGCCCCAACAAAGGACCTCTTGGAAATATTCTTCATAGAACACGTGGGAAAGAAAAATCGGACACTACAAGCTTTGGGATACTTCGACCTCCCTACAGCTAACAGGCTTGACATAACGGCTGTCCAATACTATTACTATTATAACTATTACTACTACTGTTACTTTTAGTACAATTAATACTACCACTTCTATTATCACCACCACCACTACTATCTTTATCACCACCACCACCACCACTACTATCTTTATCACCACCACCACCACCACTGCTAGCTTCACTATTGCTAACACTACTACTACTACTATTACTACTACTACTACTACTACTACTACTACCACATCTATTGCTACCTCTATTCCTACTATTACTACATTGACTACTGTACTAACTCCACTACTATACCCACTATTACCTCTGTTACTGGTACTCCATCTCTACCTCTACGACTAATGCCACTGCTACCTCTACCATTATTGCTACTATTACCTCTTCTACGACCACTTCTACTAGTACTACTACTTCTACTACTAACTTTACTACTATTTACTCTACTACCTTTATTATTACCTCTATTACTACTATCACCTCCACTACTACTACTGCTACTTCAACTACTACTACTAATGCTAATACTACTAATACTACCACTTCTACTATTACTACCCCCACTACTACCTCTACCACCTCTACCAGAGCCTCTACCTACTACTACCACATCTTCTGCTCCTCTGCTTCTACTATTAGTACATTGACTACTATTAACTCCACTACTATTCCTACTACTACTTCTGCTACTGATACTACCTCTTTTACTAACACCACTACTCAAAGAAGGATTCCACTAATACTACCTTTACTACTACCACTAGTACTATTACTACTTCTATTATCTCCTCTACTAGTACTCTATTTCCTTTATTATTGGCTTTATTATTAACTCTATTACTACTATCACCTCTGTTACTACTACTTCTCCTACTGCTACCACCACCACTACTACTACCACCTTCACTGCTACTTTTGTTGTTGCTAGTCAGTCATTTCACTTGTATCCAACTCTTTGTGACCCCAGTTTTGGAGTTTTCTTGGCAAGATACTGGAGTAGTTTGCCATTTCCTTCTCCAGCTCATTTTATAAATGAGGAACTAAGGCAAACAGGGTTAAATGACTTGCCCGGGGTCACACAGCTAGTAAGTATCTGAGGCTGGATTTAAGCTCATGAAGATGAGTCTTCGAGATTCCAACCCCAGTACTCTATCCACTGCACCACCTACCTGCTCCCTCACTACAACTATCATTACTAACACCACTACCACCACCACACTACTACTAGGATTATTAATACTGCTTATATGTACTAGTACTACTTCTATGAAGGAAAAAGAGAGGAAGTGGAAGAAGAAGAAGGAGGAGGAGAAAGAAGAGGAGAAAAGAAAGAGAGGGATTTCAATAGCACTTTTCAGTTTTACAAAGCACTTTCTTCAACAACCCAGTGAGCGTGCAGATGAGAAAATAGTCTTGGAGAAGGACTCCCCAACCTTTAGATGTCAAAGCAGAGGTTCATACATGAGTCTACTGCTCCCGATGCACCCTTCTCTTCCCCTCCATGCTCTTCATTGTGGCTTCTGCACTCCCACCTGTTGTTCACACCAATACATGTACAAAACATAAATATCTCTCCTTCTCTACCTCTCGTCATGTTGTTTTCTCATCTTACCCCTGACACCTACTGGCTGTAGGGAAGTCAATTCCCTCCTGTGGATCTCAGTTTCTACTGTTGGAAATAAGAAAGTTGAACTATATCATCTCTGCAGTCCCTTCTCCCTCTAAATCCTACAATTCTGAAAAATTCTCTCTGATTTTTTCTACCTATATGATAATACTAGTCAGCATTACATAGCATTTTAAAGTTTGCAAAGTATTTTATATATCTTATCTTATTTGGGTTTCACAACAACCTTGTGGTAGATGATTATTATTATCCCCATTTTACAGATGAGGAAACTGAAGGGGAGAGTTTAAATGACTTATCTAGGGGTCCACAGCTACAAGTATCTGATGAAGGATTTGAACTTAGGACTTCCCAATTCCAAGTTCATCATTCTATCTCTTTCAAAGCCCAGCTCAAAATCCCCACTTCCTCCATGAAACCTTCTCCAAATGTTCCCATACCTATAGATTATTCCTACAATCCCTAAACCACTCTTCTCAGAGTGTGTACCATGCCGTTGTGTTACTTGATTGCATATTGTCTCATATTGTTTATTAATTCATTTATATGTCTTTTCTCCTAGACTATATTGTAAGCATCTTGAGGGCATTGACCACAAGTTATACTTTAATGTTTCTATCTAATGCAGTGTCATTTCTTGACTACTTCAAGGATCTATAATTTCTTCAATGTGGATGCTTCTTTGCAAGATCTATCAACACAGATAGCCCTAGGTTTATAAATTAACATAAAATATAAAGACAGCTAGGTAATACAGAGGATAGAGCTCTGGACCTGGAGTCAGGAAGACCTGAGTTCAAATACTACCACAGATGCTTACTAGCTGTGTTATTCTGGGCAAGTCACTTAACCCTTGTCTCAGTTTCTTTATCTGCAAAATGGTGATAATAGTACCTACCTAATGGGATGGTAGTGAGGAAAAATGAGATTTGTAAAGCACTTTAAAAATCTTAAACTGCTATATAAATGCTAGCTTGGTACTATTAGCAATGGTCTTAGAGATTTGTTGTGGCCAAAAATCCATCATCCTACAGCCAAGCTGGGCATAAACTAAACACTTAATAAGTACATAAATCACAGCATTATAGAAGCTTTTGTATGAGGGCCATTAGAGTTCATCTTTCCCAACCTTCCTCTCAATCCAGGAATTCCAACTACATCATTCCCTGACAAATGGTTATGTAGACTCTCCCTGAATTTCCAGCGCCAAGGGTTCTCTGCACTTTTAAAAGCAGTCCATTTATAGGACAATAGGCTTTATAACTGGAAGGAACCTTAAAGATCATGTGGCCCAACCCTTTCCTATTTTTAAAAACTTTAAAAATTATAATCTAAGGGGGAAAGTTCCTAAAATCTTTGTGCCTAGGGGCTGATAAGAGTCCATCACCCAATGGGTATGTCTCTTGGAGTCAGCTTCATTGGTTTAGAATAACAGGCTCACTAAAGCTGTAACTCAGGCTTTGCTCCAGGGCACTAAAATTTAGAGATCACTCATAGTCCTTAAGCAACCTAGAAACAACTAAACTTAGTACTTAGTTAGCAAGAAAAACTAATTAAAACAGGAAGCTAGCTGATGAGCGTCTTCCCTTTCCCTCAAACCTGTTTCCTAACCCCAGCCCCCTACTATAGGCCTCCCCAGAAGTAGCCTCACAGAATCTCAGTTTTACCCTCATAATGAGACCTAGGCTTCCCCTTCACACTCACATCTATGAGTTATCCTGGATAAGTCACATAATATCTCTAGAACTCATTTCCTTCAATGGTGGGATGGGGTGGGTGCAGGTTGATGGAGGTGGGGTATGAGGCCAGAGGGCCTCTCAGGTCTCTTCTAGCTTGAAATCTATGATCCTGTGAATGTATCTTAAAAGGTCAGTTTGAGGCAACTCCAGAGGGTCAATGATGAAGTATGATACCCAATTCCAAGATGCAGAATGAGACAAATGTTTTTGGACATGGCAAATGCATGTATTTGTTGTGCTTGAGTAGGCATTAATGGTGATGATGATGATGATAGTAGTGGTGATGATGATGATGGTGATGATGATGATGATGGTAGTGGTGATGATGATGGTGATGATGATGATGATGGTGGTGGTGGTGGTGATGATGATGATGGTAATGATGATAATAATTTTAAAAGTGAGAGCTGTAAGAGACTTCAAAGATCATTTAAGCTGAGTGAGCCTTGCCTGATGAAGAAGAGGGAGAAAGCCAAACTCTACTCCCAGGCCCCCACTGAGGACTCTCTTTTTGGAATCCACAGTCAATTTCATAAAATATTAGTTTTTAGAGAAGCAAACAGTGAATGGCCTTGTCAACATCTGATTATGTTGTTCTTTTTTCTATAGATATGTTTCTTTCCAAAACAAAAACAAAAAGATATAGGATCTGCTTTAAAAATTAAGGTGTCTGGGGATATTTTTAGATCTTGTAACAGATTTGTGGACAAGAGAGTTCCAGAGACGTGTGAGATAAATCACAGTTAAATTAAAGATACTTTAACAGTTTTATTACACAAAGAAAAGCACTCAAAACCACTGGGGTGACTGATTGCATTTGCCAACATCTGAAATTAAAAAAAGTGGATAGAATTTAGCTACAGAGGTGCAATATAAAATTGGGGGAAAACAGACAATTCCAGTCTGATCTTTCAGTGACTGGCTTCCACAGGGAGGAGCTGTGGAGTTGCAAATGTTTCTAGAGGGGGAAATACATACACACACACACACACACACACACACACACACACACACACACACTTATTTCTGTATACATACATACAGTTATATATGAGTATATATACGTGTATATCTACGTGTGTATATATGTACTTATTTATATATACACATATACAAATACACATATATGTGTATATATACATGTTTGTATGCACACACACACACACACACACACTAGTAAAGAGAAAACAACAGGAGTCAAATCATTATTGAATCAAGGCTTCAGGTCCTGACACTTGCTGTCATGACAATCTCCCTCTTACCTGGGAAAACTGGTTAAAAAACTTAACTTTGACCTTGAATTCAGGAAAAACCAAAATGAAAACTTTGAATTTATTAGAACACTTGTTTTTCAGAAAGGATGGAAAAGTTTTTTGATTTGGAATGTTAGAGATGAAAGGGACGGGGGGTTTAAAAAGTGGAATGACTTACTCGAAGCATCTGTGTACTGGTAAATGCTCTCTAGAGGGAAATGTACTACACAACATATTTTAAAATTTATTCTGTATTATTAACACTTTCTCCATCACTTTCTTAATTATAGACAGTCAACAAAACAAAAAATCAATCCCTGATTTGTAACATTTGCTGATTTCTGAGACTCACACTAAAAATTTTACAACTGGCTCTCTGGAGCCAATTTTACCTGGCTCCAGCATGCCCTTGGCTCCAGATCACTTGTCTAATTACTGATAGCTGTAGGACTAAAACCCCGTTGTCCTGACTCCCTGTCCTGTACTCTTTCTACTAGCCCATACTGCCTGTCCATAAGGACTTAGAGTGTAAGGGACCTTGGAGGTTTCCTACCAGAGGTTCTGAACCTGAGGTCCCTGAACTTTTTTTTTTTTAATTTGATAACTATTTTAATAAAACTGGTTTCCAGTATAATCCTATATATTTTATTTTATGCATTTAAAAACATGATTCTGAGAAGCTTCCCCAGACTACCAGAAGGGTCCATGACACAGAAAAGGTTAAGAGTCCTTGTTCTAATTTAACCTTTTCATTTAAAGATGAAGAAATTAAGACCAAGAAAGGTTAAGTGACTTGCCCAAAGATACACAGATTGGAAATAAGAGAGGTAAGATTTGAACTCAGGCCCTTGTACTCTAAATCTGGTACATTTCTATGCACCTTCACTATCGCCTGCACTTAGCACAAAAGGAAAATAAGCACGGACTTACAAAAAATTAACACAGAATGGTAGATTCCCTTTTTTTCCCTCTGCATTCGAAGATGACACTAGCTTAACTTTCCCATATTTTAAAGGGTGTGTATATTTGCATTTTATTCAGGATAGGGACTGGCCCTATGATTTCACTGATACAGGGAACGCCCCAAGTAAGGAAACTCCCTCAATCAATGCAGGTTGGCACCTTCTCTGCAGTGTCATAGTGGGAAGATGTAGGGGTTGGGGGAGGAGGAGGGCTGGGGTGGAGAAGGCAAGAACAATGCACATAAACCACTGGAAATGTTCTCTCCAAATGTACCAACCATTACTGAATGGCCAAATCTGATGGTCTTTTTCCAATCGTCATCCCTTTGAACCTATCTCCTATATTTGACCACCTTTTCCTCCTGGATACTTTCACCACTTTCGGTTTTTGTGATACTGCTCCCTCCTGTTTCTTCTTCTACCTGTCACACCTTCCCAACTCCCTTTGTTGATTCATTCTCCATATCATGCCCCCTAACTTGAGTTCTGTTCAAGGTCCTATTCCTTTCTCCCTCTATGTTGCTCTCTTGCTAACTTCATCAGCTCTATGCAGATGACCCACAGATCTATATTTCCAGCCTCAATCTCTCTCCTGAGCTTCAGGAGAGCTTCAAAATGACTGTCACAGAGGCATTTCAAACACAATACGTCCAAAACTGAATTCATTATCTTTTCACCAAAAACCTCTCTTCTTCCAAACTTCTCTGTTTCTCTCAAAGGTATCACCATACTTCCAGGTTAGTCATTTTAGCATATTCCTTACTCTCTGTCATCTCACAGACTCTAGTTGCCAAATCTGGCTGCTTCTGCCTCCACATCCTTTGCATCTGACCTCTTCTCTCCATTCACACACATAAATGTAGCACCTTAGTTCAGGCCCTCATTACCTCTCCCCTAGATTACTGCAAAAGCCTCTTAATTGGTCTCCCTGCCTTACATCTCTTCCCACTCTAGTCTGTCTTCCACACAGAAAAGTCATTTTCTTTAAGAGCAGATTTGACCTTGAGAGGATGCCCATCAATTGGGGAATGTTTGAACAAGTTGTGGTATATGAATGTAATGGAATACTATTGTGCTGTAAGAAATGATGAGCAGGCAAACTTCAGAAAAACCTGGAAAGACTTGTATGGACTGATGCTGAGCGAAGTGAGCAGAACCAGGAGAATGTTGTACATGGTAACAGCCATGTTGTGCAATGACTAATATTGATAGACTTAATCCTTCTCAGCAATACAAGGATCTAAGACATCTCTAAAGGCCTCATGATGGAAAATGCTATCCACATCCAAAGAATGAACTATGGAGTTTGAATGCAGATCGAAGCATACTATCTGCTATTTTTTTCTTCTGTTGTGTTTTGTTTCCTCTTTCTGGTGGTTCCTCCTATTAGTTCTAATTCTTACTTGTAACATCACTGAAGTGAAAATATGTTTAATAGGAATGTATATGTATGGCCTATTTCAGATTGCCGTCTTGGGGAGGGAGGTGGAGAGGAAAGGGGATAAAAATTTGAAACTCAAAAGCTTATGGAAGTGATTGTTGATAAATCATAATAAATTAATTTTAAAAAAGAACAGATTTGACCATGTTACTCCCCTGCTCAACCAACTCCTATGACTCCCTATTATTTATTGGATAAAATATAAACTCCTGTTTAGCTTTTAAAGTTCTCTTCTGGCCCCAATCTATCTTCCCAGATTCATTGAACATTATTCCCTCTTTCTCACTCTGCAATTCAGCTAAACTGACTTTTTCTCTGTTCCTCACACATGACATTCCATGTCTTTTCATTGGCCAAACCACATTCCTGAAATACATTCCCTCCTTACTACTACCTCATACAATCTTTTTCTTCTTTTGAAACACAGCTCATCCCCTGAACTGCTAGTACCCACCCTCCCAAACTACCTTGTGTTTAACTTTATTGTAGATTTGTATTTATTTCATTTATATTCATGCTGCATATTTTTATGTGTGTACTTGTCTTCCTCATTAGAATGTAAGCTCATTGATAGTGGGAATTATGTCATTCTTTGTATCTGTATCCCTGATGCCCAGTGCAATACTTGGCACATGGCAAGGACTTAAGAAATGGTTATTGATCGATTAAGTGATTTGCCTTGGATCATATAGCTAAAAAAGTCTCTGAGGTGGGATTTGAACACAACTCTGTCTAATTCCAAGTCCAGTACAAAACTATACAACACTGCTTCAAGGGACCTTGAATGAATGAATGAATGAGTAAACAAATTAATGAATGAATCACATAGAATAATCATAGAATTAAAAAGCTAGATGAGATCTTTGAAGTCATTTAGGATAATCACCCCTATGTGTAATGGATGCATACCTTGAATGATACCCCCTACAAATGGTCCTCCATCCTTTATTTGAACGTCATCTATGATGAGGAACTAAATATCACATGGAAGGTCCAGACAACCTGAAAAGGTCTAAGTGTGGGCTAATCACACCCTGTGTCTATCTGTGGAGGACTTCTCTGGTGCCCTAACTTGGTTCAGAAAGACTCATCAGCAAAGGGTTGGTTACCAGATCATGAATTGATGAGGAGAGGGGAGGGAGCAGGCACAGAAAATCATGAAACCATCTACTAAGGTATAAAAAGGTTGTGTTTTGCAGAGGTAGAAGGAATACTGATGAAATCATGAAAATCTTGAAATATTAAAATGGGTCATTTGTATGTATAAAACCAACCTCTCCTTTCTAGCCTTTCCCTGGTCAGGTTAATATAATTAGTCCAGCATTCTTCTTGGTTGATTGGTTGACCAATATATCTCTTCATTCAGTTACAGCTTTTTCTCTCTGGATCTCCAATAAAATGTTCCAGGTCTCTATATTCCTCAGGCTGCTTTTTGGCCAGTGATGTTTCTCTGATTCTGCCAAGAGCTCAAGGTCATTTGTCCATAGGTTTGTTTTTGTACTCTCAGGACACTGTCAATAAGACATAATTCTTAAGTAATTGTCTTTGGTCAGTCCTTCAAAAACCATTCACTGAGTATCAAGAGGGTGTGAAATCATTGTACTCCACCTAGTAAGTCACTGGAGACTTCCACAGTGCTGAGCTGGAAGAGTTTTGGGGGGAGTCTAAAGCACTTTCTAATGAATATTTCTAAGTGTCATGTTCAGCTATATCTGAATAAAGCACAAAGTAAATTGGTTGTGTTACATTATTTGCCTCCTATCTTTTTGAATTCTCCTTTGTTCATGGGAGTCAAGGACATGGTGTCAACAGCCATATTGCAATAGTCATATCACATGACCTTAGACTGGTTCTTAGAAAGAGAGAGGTAACGATGGACTTGGGGTCAGGAGATCTGAGTGTGAATTCTGACTTTGACATGTCACATCACCACAGACAAATCACTCCTTCTCTCTGAAATTCAGCTTCCTGGAACGCAGAATGAGGACAATAATACTTGCCTCATGGGGTTATTGTGAATAAAGCACATTGTAAACCTTAAAGCACAATAAAAATGTGTTGTTATTATTGGTCATAAAAATTAATAATGTAGAGATAGTAATTACACCTATGATCTTCTTGGTATAAGGAATAACTCTCTATATTCATGAAGGTCAGCAACTTCTCTACAACTTACAGAGTTACCTAGAATATTGAGACTTTTAGGTGACTTTCCCAGGGGTCACATGGCCAGTATAGTCAGAGGCAGAATTTGAACTCAATTCTTCCCAAGTTCAGTCAAAGCCAATTCTTAATCCACTATGTCACACATTCTCTCTCAATAATAGCATATGATACATAGTCACTTATTTTATGAAAATTAAAATTACTTTTATATTCTGAATTCCAAAATGTATGAGAGTTCTTTGAGATCAGCAAATATATGTGGTTCTTGACATGACAGTCAAAAGAGTAACGGTCTTGGAGTAAGAAGACCCATATTCAAAGGCCATCTTACTATCTCGGGCAGGTTATAACCTCCCTGAGCTTCAGTGTCTTCATCTGTAGAAGGAGGGGGTTGGACTCATTGGCCTCCTAGGTCCCTTCCAGCTCTCAACCCATGATTCCATGACTCAATGTTTTTTATCTGATGCTGTTGAACCATGTTGTAGCCTACACCCACCTTCTATCTCTGGGAGCACATGGTTGATAAGAGACATTGGGCTATGGAATGTTGTTCTTTTAAAAAAAAATTTCAACAAACATTTATTGAGGAAATATTCTATGACAGAAAGAGCTCTGAAATTGTGGTAAGAAGACCTTGGTTCAAGTTCCATATCAGTTCAATTTCATTTAACATCATTTTCTCAACACCAATGATTTCAAAGCCACTTTGATAAGGACAGGGAATGCTGATTGTTTGACCCTGAGCAAATCCCTCACCCTTTGCCAGTCTGTTTCCTCATATGTGAAACAGACATGGTAATACTTGTGATGTCCTTGGCCTTGAAATATGGGCAGCTATCTGGGAAATGGCTAGTAAACTGGAACATTACTTACTTCCACAGTTTTATTTTGACGCTCAAATGAGATAATAACTTGTATTTGTCTAATGCTTTAAAGTTTAACAAATATTTTCCTTGGAACAACCTTGTGAAGTAGATAGCAGTATTTCCTTCAATGAATTCATGATCTCATTAATGTGGGTATTTCCTCCATATGCAGAGATCACAACACGTTCATAGATTCTCATCCTATACAAATTGTGTTCATTTAAAAATCACGAATGTCATATCTTTCTAAAAAATTAAACAGATCGGCCAAAGACCTACTCAGCATTCTGACTTTCTTCTTTTAGGTCTTTATCCACTTCATGGCTATTACGGTAGCACTGGTGTTAGCCTTTTGTTAGCCATTACTCTTGGTAAATGACTGGCCCACTTTCTTTTTTAATCATGCAGTAGAATATGAGCTCCTTGAGGGTAAGAACTGTTTCGTTATTATTTTGTCACAATGCCTTTTCATAGCAGATGCCTAGTGTAGTGCCTGGCATATAATAGCTACTTATTAAATATTTTAAAATCTTTTTTAAAATCTTTTAAAACATTTTTCAATATTTTAAAATATTTCTTTCATTATATCCTTTAAGCTACTTCTTGCATGTGAGTAATCTTAGAAATCTGTCTATGGCCACCATGTTCTCTTCATCGACTTTTCAGGCCACCCATAATTTTTGGTTCTTTGGAGCTTGTGAACTGTTAAGATTGACAGCCAGATAGCTTCCCAATAAGAATATTTGTGTTAAAAAAATATATAAGGTTTGTCTTGGAAATCAGCTTGGGACTATTGAAGTCGCATTTCAATTCCCCAAATGCAATCCAGTCTTATCATATTTCAATGGACCAACCTCTTTCCTGTGTGTAGTACCTACCTTGGATTTGTACACTAACCAAAAGGACTGGCTACCTAATCACATGTCATAGTTTGAGATAAGTGTGTTCTTGTCCTTTTTTTTTTCTTATATAAATTGTTTGGCTAATCTTTTTGGGGGTACTCAGGGATCTCACTGAGGAGGGGCTATAATGTTCTGGGGTTTGATGCAGTGCTAGCACAATGTTGTCTGAAAATAGGAGCATCTGGATAACCTCAACATTGATGGGGAATCCTTCTTTGTCACATCCCTGATAGAACATCATCTGTAACAGTGGCAAATATTTGTACTAAGCCAACATAGCTTTTCCTTCTCTGTGGCTGCCTTGAGGTTAATAATTGGAAGGTAGTTGAACAGAATTATCCTTATGGTTGTATCTCTTAAAGGATCGTGTAAGATTTCAACTTGTATATTAGAAATTCTCTGTTGCCCAAAAGTCTGTAATCCTGTGTTTTGCTTTCTACTGAGTTAAATACTTGAGGTTTGTGAGCCCTGAGTCTTTGGAGGGGCCCATAGGTTATACCTCTTTGCATTTTCCATACCTAGTAAAATAAATTACACATAGTAAGCCCTCAGCAATTTTGTAATATGATAATGATAATTTCTTCTCTTCTTAAAAAAATGAAAATAGTAAAAGGCAGAAATTACTCTACGAGACTATTGATCTTCCTGGCCTCCTTTAAGTCCCAACTAAAATCCAGCCCCCTATAGGAAGCCTCCCTAAAGCCCTCTTAATTCTTGTGCTTTCTCTGTATTTTTTTCCTATTTATCCTATCAGTATAGCTTACTTTGTATATATGTGTTTGCATGTTCTCTCCCCCTTTAAGAATGTAAGTTCCTTGAGGACAGTGACTGGTTTTTGCTTCTTTTGTGTTCCCTGGCACATAGTAGGCACTTAATAAGTTTTTATTGAATTGAATTGAATATATGACATGGTAAAAAGCTTGCTGGTTGAACTTACTTCCTTTTAGCTGATGACTAGGGAATACTTTTCAAACAGTCTTGCAGAGCAGTGGAAAGTGGACTGAATTTAGAGCCAGAGGTCTTGGGTTGGAATATTAGTTCTCCCATTTGCTAGTCATATGATCTTCAGCAAGTCATTTAAATTTTCTGGGATTCATTTTCCTCATCTGTAAAATAAAGGGGGTTGGACTAAATGATCATTAAAGGTCTCTCTTCTAACCCTTAATCTGTGACCCTCCAACACTGGTGTTTATTCAGTCAATAAATTAACAAACATTTATTGAACACTTACTCTATGCAAGGCATGTTCTTAATAAGCACAATTAACGTACTACCTTAATCTTGCCGCTTAAGAGGAATCTGATTTCCTTCTGAGACTCTAGTTGAATTTCTTGTTTTGCCAGACCACCCTGATCAATATCTCAGTTGTCTTACGAAGCACCTTTTTTTTTTTTTTGCATATGTCCAAATGTTGGTGGAAGTTTGAGGGCAGGAGAAGGCTGGTGTGAGACATGAAGGGAAGCAGGGAGGCATTCCAGTTGGACAGCGTTTGCAAGAAAATGGGAGTTTGATGAATGAAGGCTCAATCTCTGAAAGGTAGACACGTTCATCTCAAATGGAATTCCCATATTAGTTCCCAAACTGTTTGGCTCCTTTAACCAGACTCATTTTAGAAGGACATTCTTTATCATTGATCACCTTTTGGGAAAGTCTTCTTAGCAGGATATCTGATAACCCTTCCCTCCAACCCCTGGTTGATCACGACCTTCCCTTTAGGACTTCACATAGCACTTTGTTTTGCCAGCTAACATAATGTGAGATGTATTATGGACATCAGCATTCCCCTTCTATATTGTCAGCTCCATGACCTTGTCTTGCCTAAATTTTTTATATGCCCAGGTACCTAGTACAGGACACTCCATAAAATAGGCATTTAATAAATGTTTATTATTCTGAACACAGCAGTTCTGTATAGAATGAAATTTAAGGGGTTAAAATTGTAACTAAAAGAATCTGAAAATGAATTCATGCTTTGCACAAAGCATTTGTCAGCTTAACCTTCTGTGTGAAACAGTGACATCTGTTATGTATATGAAGTATGACTGTTATTGACCCAGAGGAAGGATCAATTGGCCTTCATTATTTTTCATGGTTTAATATACTTTCTTATAGTTTATACTTTCTGGAGTGTATACATTCACTGAACAAATATTAATTGAGTGTGAACTATTTGTTGGACCCTGTAAGGGACAGAGGGATATATGTGACACGTCTTTGCTCTCCAAGAGCTGAAGGCTCTAGCAATTTGGGACAAGCCACTGAGTGCCCTGCTTTAGCCCTCACTGTGAATCAACAGTGGCCATGACAATTTCAACTGCTACTTGAACTAAATCCCAAAGAAGAAAAGAGCCCAAGTGTACAAAAATATTTATAGCAGCTTCTTCATTGTAGTTGTAGTGAAGAATTGGAAAGTAATGGAGTATCCATCAATTGGGGAATTTGTTGTTCAGTCATTTTCAGTCATGTCCAACTCTTCACGACCCTATATGGGGTTTTTCTTGGCGAACATACTGGAATAGTTAGCCACTTCTTTCTCCAGCTTGTTTTTACAGATGAAGAAACTGAGACAAAAAAGGTTAAGTGACTTGTCCAGGTTCACACAGCTAGTAAGTGTCTGAAGGCAGATTTGAACTCAGGAATATAAGTCTTCCGGATTCCAGGCTTATCACTCTATCCACTGTGCCACCAAGCTGCCCTCCATTGGGGAATAGCTAAACAAATTATGACAGATGCATATGTTCTTTAAATACAATTTTACTTAAAGAAATCATGAAAAGGACAGTTTCAGAGAAACCTGGGAAGACTTAAATGAACTGATACAGAATGAGGGAAGGAGAAATAGAAGAACAATTTATACAATCACAATAACATTGCAAAGAAAAATGACTTTGAAAGACCAACCAACTGAGAATTCCGGAGAACTGATAATGCACCATGTTAACTCTCCCCTTGACAGGAAAGAGATGAACTCAGTTCACAGGATGAGGAATATGTTTTCAGTCATGGCCAATATATGTGTTTGTTTTGCTTAACTATACTTATGGTTACAAGAATTTTCTTTTTCTTTCTTTTTTTTCTTTAACCAGATGGAAAGGGCAGGAAACAGGGAAGCTAATAAGAATGTTGCTGAAAAGAAGAGAAAAGAAAAGAAAAAAAGGAAAAGAGAAAAAGCCTTTGAAGCATTTAAAGAAATGCACAGAAGAGAGCAGAAAGAAGTTCAAAAAGAAATACTATCAGAATAGCTTTGAAAGTAACATCTTGAATTTACTTATTTGGGTTTGTTTTTTTTTTTTAAGTAAGCTGTACCTAGTAGAGATTTGTGGCTTCATACATAATACTCTTTTTCTGTTCTATTTTGTATATAGAAATGTCCATCTTTTTGACGTTTTGAAATAAAAAATTTGAAAGTTTATGATAAAAAATATAAAGTTACAAAAAGAATTGTAGGAATAGGTTTGGAGTAGCAAAACTGTAAAGCTAGAAAGGTAGTCATTACCTAGCTTCCCCCTACCCCAACACACAGCCTTTTTTTGCCAGGGCATGGTGGTATTGTCCGGATTATTCCTGGAGGCCACCTTCTTTGCCAGGTAACTACTTCAAGCCCATTCCTCCAAGTGGACATATCCACCTAAAAAAAAAAAAAACCTGGAAAAATCCATCTGGCCACAGTCTAGTATAGAATCAGAAAAACAGTCATATTTAACACTGAGTAAGAAGCATTTTTCATATAAGTTGTTCTTGAAATGTTCAAGAAAAAAACCACATTTATAATGGATTAACCTTTTTTTCTTACTTATCTGGGCAAAGGAAATCATGTTTTATGCAAAAAAGCATTGGCTAAGAAAAGTACTCTCTCTTAGCTCAGAACCTGCTCTCTCTTAAAGTTTTAATGAGATTCTGCCTGCAATCACTGTTTCTGTTTCAAAGTGTAAAAAAAGAATATTGGTCTGGGTAGGATATTACATAGAGAAAACAGTTTTTTTTAACATTTGCTTCTCAAAATAGGGGAAGGGATATCCAAGAGAGAAAATTAAAGTTAAAAGCACCCACTAGTGGTTGTTGTCCTTCATGCTCAAAGAGGACCAAAATGACATCATTATGTTGGGGTTAAGATACACAGT
The DNA here is from genome assembly GCF_900497805.2 of Vombatus ursinus. Lineage (NCBI taxonomy): Eukaryota > Metazoa > Chordata > Mammalia > Diprotodontia > Vombatidae > Vombatus > Vombatus ursinus. Next base: position 24,635,850 of record NW_020954596.1, on the reverse strand, counting down.
GTGTGCAACCGTAGCTCATCAGACCAATACAAACTCCCAAGGCTCCACCATAGGTTGGGTTCAAATAGTCCACATGAACATTTGGAGTGGAGAAGTCTTGAAATTTGCACATCTCACATTTCCTTTGAGCTACTGTAATTCTGTTTAGTTCATAGAGCATAGCTCCTTCTTTGATGTGGGCATGCCACGCTCAGTACCTGCTATGTCTAAGGTGAAGTAGTGGGAAGAGAGAAAACCTGAGAGCTAGGAAGACCTGGTTTCAAGTCCCACCTATGATATCTGTTGCTTGTGTGACCCTGGACAAATCACTTAACCTCTCTCTCAATGTCTCAGGAAACTCTCTAAACTTCTATCTTGTACTGTAGGTGGCCTTTGGCAAAGGAAGTTTCCTCACAGGGAATTCACTATACCAATGACATCACAAGTCTGGTCTAAAAAGAAAAATGTGCAAGGTATTAGGTTGGATATTTGGGATACAAAAATGAAACAGTCCCTGCTCTCCAGAAGCTTACATTCTATTCCATTATAAGTAAATAGGGGAGAGAGAGGCAGACTCTTAGACTCCAGCTGAAACACTGGTCACTACCAGCAAAGGGCAAGAGGCTAAGTAGACATCATTTTCCTCTTGTTTAAATACTCTCATGCAGTGTGTGACCTGGGGCAAATCACTTCCCCTCTCTGGGCCTCAGTTTTCTTTTCTGTAAAAAGAAGGAGTTGATTTCCAAGGTCCTTTCTAATTTTGATATTCCACAATCCTTAAGATCTGGAATCTACGTGCGCAATGTGCAAAGATACCCTAGAACATTATACACACCACAAAAAAATTAAGACAAAAAAATAAGTCTCTTTGCCATTGAGTCTGGTGCTTATGAGTAATGAACTATCTGGGGATGGGGGTGATTGCCCAGAAGCCCCAGAGATAGTTCAGCAGAGGTACTTATTGCTGATAAGAACTTTCGGGAGGACAGCTCGTTAACTGAATGCCAATCTTCGCCAAGGTCGAAAACGGAAGGGCTTGGCTAATGCAATATCTCATTTAGGCAGCCACACCTCTGTCACTCTGTGGCAAGGCAGGCAATGGGCTTTTACACGTTACAATCCAGGGCTGGCATCCTCTCAAGTGGGCGTGGCCAAGAGAAGAAATTAATGAAGTCCTAATGGTATTTTTTTTTTTCCTGCAGTATCATGTTGTAAGAGCTTGTGATTGGGCTGTGGGCGTGCCCTGGCTGTATAAGTAACACATTGACTTACCAGTGGCATATAGGTCTTCTGAAAGAGTACAGAGCAGTCCTGAATTGCACTGGAGTCTGAGCCAGGTAAGGTAAATGACTTTCAATTTTCTACTTCTATTCTGCTTTCAATGGGAGGCTGGGACCATGTGACCAAAGCCAAGACTGTCTCCCCAAGTAAAAGAGGAGTAAGTTTGAAATCTCCTTTCCTGGGTTTGAGTCCCATCCATGTGCCACTTACTGGGTGACCATGGACAAGGCACTTAACCTTGCTAAGTCTTGGTCTCTAGCTCTGTAAAGAGAGGGAATCAGACTGAACGATGCCTAAGATTCCTTCCAAATCTAACAGTTCATGATTCTGTGATTGATTCCTATAACTTTTTGAGTGGTTTTAGCTAAAAAGCCTGGGGAACTTCTAAGGCTGTGCCATGTTTAAAGATGAATAACACTTGAAGTGTCCTATTTGCCCTCACTTTTCTTCCTTCCTTCCTTCCTTTGTTCCTTCCTCCCTTCCCTTCTTTTTATCTTTTCCTTTGTCTCTCTCCTTTTCTTTCCTTCCTTCCTTTCTTTTTTCTTTTTCCTTATCTCTCTTCCTTTTTCTTCCTTCCTTTTTTCCTTCCTTTTTTCCTTCTTCCTTCCTTCCTTTGTCCTTTCTCCCTTCATTTCTCTCTTTTTTCTCTCTCTTTTTTTTTTTTGCAAAATTCTGAAAGTTGTGTAAATTACTCCCTTTCTCTATAAATAGTGCTCATAGATTTGGAGTTTCTTTAGCTGTAGAGATGAACAGAATATTGAGGTTGGACTGGCTTTACAGATCAACTAGCTTAACTTCCTCAGTTTACAAATGATGAAACTGAGGACCAAAAAGGGCAGGTAATTTAGCCAAGGTCACAAAGCTTATTAGTGGCAAAGCCCTAACTAGACCATGTCTCCATGGGAGAGAATCCTTTATTTTCATGTATAGTTCACATTCGCTTCCTCACATTTGTTGCAAACAGCAGTGAAGTAAGGAATTAATAAATTAATCTAAGCGGTGGCATTATGAAAAGAGCTACTTATGTATTTTGAATGAGAAGATCTGGAATCAGGTGCTGCCTCTGTTTTTTAATACTTGTATAATCCTGGCCAAGTCATCACCTTTCTCTGAGCCTTTGTTTCCTCATCTGTACAATTAGAGAATTGGGCTAAAATTTCTAAAGTTCCTTCCAGCTCAAAATCTGTGAACCTAGGATTCTGCTACTTACCCAGCTTTAAGCAAAGCTCTGGGGAGAAGCATTTGCAAAAGCATTTTTTAAAAAGTACATTGGAGATCCCTCCCACAGTCTTTCTATATATAAGGTCCATCTTGTCTCCAGTAAAGTGCTCAGATTCTTAAAATCTAGCCACTGCTCAGATTCTTAAGATCTGGCCCATTTGCATTAGTGATACAAATGCTTAGATTCCTTAAGAGTCTGCTCAATAAGATGGATGTTCTAATAAACCTTGTCTTTGGCTGAAAAAAATTTTTTTTAAATTTTAAAAGTGTATTGGACTGGTAAAGGTCCCCAGCATAAAGAGGGTGGCTCCTTCAGCATGAGATGCTGTGACTCTCATAATTCCAGGAGCCAGAGATCCTCACCCTGCATGTTACTCCATATATGGGCCATTCAGGTGGTATGTTACTGAGAAAGTTGTCATCAGCGGCAGTGGGACAAAGAGGAAGGAGGAGCTTCTGAGAGGAAAGGCCCTTTGACTAATCTGACTTTGTAAAACAGGTTTCACATTCAAGTTGGAAGCATGAAGATAAAGTGCATTGCTCTGCTCTCCGTCCTGCTCCTGGTCTCACAGCTGCTCTGGGTGAATTGTGAAAAACAAGAGAGAGATGGTAAAGGAGAATGGAAACAGCTTGGCTCTCCTGACAAGAGAGAGAGAGGCCAGAAAGCTAAAGGAGGAAAAAACCTCCCTCGGGGCAGGTTTTCCACTCAAGAGAATGTCCCCTGTACTTGGGCAGTGACTGAGAAGGAGAATGTCACCTTGAAAGTTCAATGTAAAGGACAGGAAACCCAATTTGAGTGTACCTTTGCAGGAAATCCTTCCTCCTGCCCCCATTTTGCAGGCAATGAGAAGGCCTACTGGAAACAGATTGGCCGTGCCCTGCGGAAACAAAAGAACCTTTGTGCGGACCCAAAGAGTGTCCTCAAGTCCCGAGTGTGCAAGAATGGTGCCAAGGAAGCCCATCTCAAAATGATGGACTCCACCATTAAGAACAGGAGCCAGGACAAGAAGGGGAGAAAGGATCCCCAAATATCAGCTTCCACTGTCAGACCAGCTGCTCCGACTATCCAGCCAACTGGTCAGCAAGCAACTACTCAGAAGTGCGTGGAGGACGTTGATGTGATCAACCAGAGGAAGATGGCAGAAGAGTTCTGTGGAGATTCCTGGAGCTCATTATGCACCTTTCTGCTCACTATGCTACAGGACAAAAAGTGCTAGTGAACTCTAAGGAGACTCAGGCCCATTTTCAGTCCCTGCCCTGAATTGGAGCCTCTCTCTCTCTCTCTCTTCATGTGCTGCAGAAATTCATTCATGCTTCCCTCTATGGCATGAACTTCCATAGTGCCAGAAGGGAGGAAAGTACAGCTATGTATTTAAATGTGTTTTGTAATTTTTTTCTTGTTTTATATTTTGAAATTTATACTTCATTAGATTTTATTTTCATAGAGGCTGCTAACAGTTACCAGCAGATGTCACAAAGGCTGTAAAGAGGTCTTGTGTGTATACAAATAAATATATATGCACATACATGTAGGTGCATATATATGCATATACATGTGTGTATATATGCAAATGTGCGTAGGTGCATGCATATATACATATATAAATACACACACACATATATATACTTACAAACATACACACACAGCAAGTTCTCTTCATTTTCTCTTTGAGTTCAGCAAGACAAAAAGACAGTTTTAGTGCAATGCACTCCCTGGCAATCGTATAGTGCTCCTCATCTGGTCAGACACCCCGGTTTTGGCCAAGATAATAAAGTTTTGCAAATATGTTTAGCCAATGTTTGGTTTCTCTATATCTGTTACTATATGACCAGGACCTGAGGGGTAGATAGAGCAAACAACCCTCTCTTTGTGGGTTGTGATTTCAGGGATCTAGGAAGACTCTTCTCTAGAGCCATAACTAGTGACATTAGTGTCTCAGGCCAAACAGCACTAATGTTACATTAGAATTGGCCAAGAGGTAGGGCAGAATCTGGTATACTTTCCCATAGATGAGTGATCGAGGCCCCAGGACATCTCGAGCTTATTGTGTGCGGGGAAGGTTACTCTATGGGAAGTAAAATGGTGGGACTGAGCAAGACTGGGCCCGAGAGAAGTTCATAGAGTGGGGCAGAGATGAGAAGTATCTCTCCACACACACACACACACACACACACACACACACACACACTCACACACACCATTTCCTAATTCACCAGTTGCCCTTGTAACTAGTTCCTATAGAGAGGCAGCATGAAATAGTGATCAGAGAGCTGACCTAGGAGTCAGGAAGACCTGAGTTCAGATTCCAGATGTTACACATATTGCCTATGTGCCCCTGGGCAAGTCACTTAATAGCATTACAGCTATTAGCATTGTCTGACCAGCCTTATCATTGTAACTTTGAAGTTTCATCCATTTAGCTTCAAGTTTTGATAATTATTGAGATGCAAATCTTTGAGCCAGGCCCACTTTTAAAGTCATTCACAATCATCAGTTGCTTGGTGTTAATCTGATACAGGCTTTTGATACAGGGATGGGGGAATAATAATATTTATCTAGTACTTTATATAAATTTTCTCTTTGGATATTCATAATAATTCTGTGGAGTAGGCCAGGTAGACATTAGTATCCTATTTATAGATGGAGAGTGGAAGTATAGAGGAATGAATCCTTTTTCCCAAAGTCATATAGTTAGTAAAGGGAAGGAAGTGAGGATAGGCTCTCAGGACTAGAACTCAGGTCTCTCTAGATGGCAAATCAAGTGCTTTTTATTACATCCTATCATCCTTCCAAGTGTAAAATAACACTGATACTCAGTTTTGTTTAATTCACACTTTGAGCCCTGTCTAATGATGTTAATCTAATAAATCTCTTGAGGAATTATCCCTCATGTCTATCTGGGGGATGGGTAAGAAGAGTTATGAAGAAGTACCAGTCAGGAATCAAAGTTTCCCAAGAGCAGTCCCTATTCCAGGTGCAGGCTGAGGAAAGGGCTAGAGGAAGAGAGAAGAGCTGGAGGAGCTTGTATACTAACAGTCGAAGGCCCTAAAATCAAATCCCATCTCTACCATTTGCTACCTGTCACCTTGTCCAATCTGTTTTCCCTCCTTAAGTCTCAGTTTCCTCATCTGTAAAATGAAGGGGTTCGACTAGATGATCTCCAAGGTCTTGTTTAGTCTTACTGACTTATGACTTAAGATTATTTGAGCATCAATGTCTAAGACTTGACATTATGTCATTGCTGTCATAATATCTGGCATTTATATGATAACAATGATAATAGTTAGCATTTTCATAGTGCTTTAAAGTTTACAAAACATAAATTGGCCAGTGAGGTGGTGAGGTGGATAGACTGCTGGGCCTGGAGTCAGGAAGACTCATCTTCCTGAGTTAAAATCCACCCTCAGACACTCACTAGCTATGTGACCTTGGGCAGATCACTTCACCCTGTTTGCCTCAGTTTCCTCATCTGTAAGATGAGCTGGAGAAGGGAAAGGCAAACCACTCCAGGATCTTTGTCAAGAAAACCCCAAATAGGGTCAGAAGGAGTTGGACGTGACTGAAAATGACTGAACAACAACAAAACGCATCATGTCATTTGATTTCCACAACAACCCTTTGAATTATCTCCTTTTTTGCAGATGATGAAGCTAAGGGTCAGTGAGTAGGGTTAACAACAGAAGGGAAAAGTCTACCAATTGACCCAATTTTTTTTTACTTCAAAATAAAAAATTTTATCTTACCATCTCTATTTTCTTTGTGGATTAAAAAAGCATGCACTTAATGCAGCTTGGTCTCAAATTCCAGTCATTCTAGTCACTTAGGGAGTAAATATCAGAAGTGGGACATGAGCCCTGGTATCTCCTAATTCCAAGTCTAGAACCCTTACTGGCATTTATATGATAACAATCCTAATAACTAGCATTTTCACACTCTACCACTACCTCTCAATCACTCTTCATGGTATCAAAATGTCAGCATCAACCACATCCAGACGTTTCTCGCACGTCGTAGGCACTCAATAAATATTTGGTGTATAAATTAATGAATGAATGAATTTTCTTTGCTTGGTAAAAAGTTACCAAATACAACTTTAGGCCTTAATTAAACTAGGGTATGACTATAGGTTCTTTGGAGTGACCTTAAATCACCTGGGAAGGGGACAGGCCTTTCCTTTCTCTGAGCCTCGGTTTCCTCAATCATAAAACAAGTGGGTTGAACTAAATAATCTCTAAGATCCCTTCCTGTTTTAATGTTCTGTGAATTTATGGATCTCCTTCTAGCTTATACATGAAGAGGATGTGCGATCTGAATGACAACACCCGCTATTTCACGCCATAGCCCATCCAGAGGAAAATCCTTGCAGTCAGATATTGAGAATTATTTTTTTAATGTGCCTATTACATTGTCACCCTCCTCAGTTGAGCTCCCTTTGCCTCCACTGAGCTTCCTTCCAGGGTCAAAGCCATGTGAAAGGATTAGAAGAGATTGCTTCCAAATGAATACAAAAATACAAAGGTTTAAAAGCAATATCACTAGCTAAGCATGGGCTAACCTCAGGGGACATGGGGTTTAGAAGTCCTCAAATAAGAGTGTCACTTGCAACATTTCTATAGAACCTCTGTTCTCCTTTCTGTATTGATTTATCCATTACCAAGGGATTTCCTTCCAATTGCTCTAAGGGGCAAGTAAGAAAGGTTTTCTTTTTCCCCATTTCACAGACGAGGAAATTGAAGTCCCAAAATGTGAGGTAAATGTCTTGCCTGTGGTCCCATAGCTAATTGTAGGCAAACAGAGGTGTGGAGGGGGAGAGAAAATTCCCATGAAGGTATGGGGTGGGCCAGATGACCTCCAAGGTTTCCTCCAAACCCAAGATGATATGAGTCAGCAGCAAAGTAAGGGTAGAATTGAGATTGAGAATGAATGTATGAAATCATGAAATGAGGGAAGGCACACCTGGTTCTTTGGTACTCACTGGGAAAGACCATGATGGCAGTGGGAAATGGGACTGTAATCATCCTTTGATAAAGCATAGAAGGCACGGAGACAAACAGCACAAAAAATAGAGACAAATGGTGAAAAGCGTCCAGAGGCCGACAGCGTGGAGATGGGGATGGGAATGGGGAGGTGGAGGTAGGCAGGCAGTGATGGGCAAAAGGAGGAGCAGGGACAGATAATCAATCCGGTAACCACAGATTAGAGTTGCCAGCACTTGGCGGCAGGGACCCCTGGAGACAGAAGAGGACTCAAGGGACAGGCGTTTGATATCCCATTTTTATAGAGTTTTCTAGAACAGACTGACTCTTATCTGGGCCACTAGGGGGTTAGTTCACTAACTATCATTTCAGAGTTGTCAACAAAACTTTACAAAGTTAACAAAAGTTAACGTGTCTGCATCATCTCAAAATTATCGGCACCATTTGGGGATCTGCTATGAAATGACTGCAGATGGCTGAGATTTAGATATTATAGGACCAAAAGCCCCTGACAGCAGAACTTAGATGGCTTCTGTGACTCAGCACACATTACCAGGATGTGATTTTTGGTTAATATAGGATACAATTTATAAATTATGCTTCTTTGATCTTTGGGATGGCTTGTACGTGACTTCTAGGCTCGCCTTTACAATCTTAATGCCCGTTATTGCCACTTTAAATTGGCTACTTATAAACTTAATATACTGATTAGAAGGGAATGGGGGAAGGGTGGTCAGGACCACCAGAATAAAATGTGGTTTTAATACAGCCTCCATCCATGGTGTAGGGCAAAGGAAAAAGGGGTGGAGGAGCAAGAGGAAAGAGAATACAATCACCCCAGACTGCCAATAAGTGTTTTGATCATTATCAGTGCCCAAGACTTGATATTGTATTATGATGATGTTATAGGGCAGCTGGTGGTGCAGGGCTTGGAGTCAGGGAGACCAGAATTCAAACCTGGCCTCAGGCACTTACTGATTGTGTGTCCCTGGGCAAGTCATTTAACCTCTGTATGCCTCAATTTCCTCAACTGTAAAATGAGGATAATAATAAGTACCTACCTTGCAGAGGGCTTGGGAGAATCAAATGAGATTATATTTGAAAAAGATAAAAGCACTTAGCACAGTGCCTAGCTCATAGTAGGCACTCTAAAAAATGCTCATTCCCTTCTCCTTCTCTTCCTTTCCCTTTTCAGGTTTTCTTCCTCTGAGGCCAGAATGTTCTGTCACCCTACACTGCCATAGAAGTAAGATATTTGTAGTCTGGTGGAATGAATTCCTCTTGGAAAGAAGGTTTTCCCTTGAGCTTTCCTTGTTCTTTCTCTGCATAGCCACAAACCAGTACTGACTTGAATGACTGGAATCTGTCACAGTTCCCTCACAACCCCTGGGGCTCCTCTCTTGAAGTTTTTTGGCAAAAGTAGTAAAGAGAGTCAGTGACTGAAGTAGCCATCCTAAAAACGTTTAACACAGCATTTCACTAAGGGACACTAAATACTCATGTAGCAACAAGCTCTGGCTCAATCTCCTAGAGTAAGGCCAGGCACATCACCCTATCAGGGTTCCAGGGGGCACCTTGAGGGGTTTGGGCATCTCTTCCCTAGCACCATTGCCCGAGTCCCCATTCTAGGTGTCTTCCCTGCACTGTTAGCTCCCTGGTGACTAGTGCTCCAGTTCTATTTAAACACAACATCAATTAGCTTTTACAAAGGGATATGTATTTCAAATGGGCAGCTAGGTGACACAGTGGATAGAGCACTGGGCTTGGAGTCAGAAAGACTCATCTACATGAGTTTAAATCTGGCCTTAGACATTTACTAGCTTGTGAGACCCTGGAGAAGTCACTTAACCCTGTTTGCCTCAGTTTCCTCATTTGTAAGATGAGCTAGAGAAGGAGATGGCAAACCACTCCAGTATCTTTGCCAAGAAAACCCCAAAATGGAGTCACAAAAAGTTGGATACTACTGAAACAACTCAACAGCAACAAAAATGTACTTTGAAGATATAAAAGAACAAAAGTAGAAATCATTTCCCCCCTGCTCCTTGGTGGCACGTTATTCCCTGCGCCACCAGGTTCCTGTCCAGATGTTACATACTACTAGATGAGTTCTCTTTTTTTTTTCTTTTTGAGCCTGGGTTTCCCTATCTTGCCTAGGATGAGAGCACAGCAGCCATACAGGGCTTGATCTCACTGCTGGTCAGCATGGAAGCTTTAGTCTGCTCCATTTTTCCAGACACGTGCTTGTTTGTCCTTTGTTAAGTAACCTGGTGGCCCCATTCTCAGAAGCTCACCTTGTTGGTGTCAGACTTAGCAATCACCTTTGTCACCCGCACTTCAGAACTTCCTAATTCATGTGATCCACCAGCCTCTGCCTTCACTAGTAGCAGGGACCGCACATGGGTACCATCACTCCTCCTGGATGAGTTCTTGTCTCAGTTACGCTGGCCTGGGTCTTGAAGGATCTTGGGACATCGGTCCTGGGCTGGTAGCAAAGCCTAGCATGAACTACAACTTCTGGACTATCAGATTGGATTTCTGGATTCTCCTAACCTTTTGAATCTTATTAATTTAGAGACTTTAGATTAATCTCCTTAACCCAAAACAAAAGAACAAAGGAGAGCGAGGGAAGGAACTGAGGCCCATTTTCATGTGGCCACATATTGGCTTTGGAGAAAGAGGACCAGCCCCTCTTCCCTTCCAGCATTGCTTCTTACTAGACACTGTCAGCAAAGAAGTCAGACCAAGCACGGAGATCACCAATCAAGTAGCAAAGGAAAAGGGCTGAGGCTCTGGTAAGACACGTCTTGGGCACCCTCCAGTTAGGGCTATGTAGGCAAAGAGCATATCATTCATCATGTGCTTAGCAGATTGTAACCAGTTACAAAATCTGAATACATGATTCAAAGTCTCGCCAAGGCACTTCCATTACATGCCATCCTGATTCTTCTCAAAGTATGCTCCCCAGTATCTTCCAAATGGGGATTAGCATTAGAAGCGCTCTAGGCACAGACACGTACCAGTCCTCCATCACACCAGTAATAATTTTATCTACCTGCTCAGTAGTGTGCAGAACACTGAGTATGTAACAGTAATAGCAGGATAGCAATTTATCCTTGGGCCATTTCCATCTGAACTCTATCCAAAAAGGTAAGAAAAGGAGATAACTATGATAATAACAATAATAATAAAAATAACCCACATTTTTATAGTACTCTAAGACAAATATTTTCCATATGTTTTCATTTGATCCTCAGACACTCTAAGAATGAGTGTCATATCACTGTGTCTCTAGAACATTGCAAAGCATGGTAGAGCACAAAGAAGACTGAATTTGGGTCAAGGGACCTGGGTCCCCTCTGTCTCTACCTGTATGACCCTGGGCAAATCACAAGATAGTAGCTTTGGAGCTGGAAGGGAACTCTGAGTCTATCTTATCCAGTCCCCTTATTTTATAGATGAGGAAAGTGAGACGCCGAGAAGTTCAGTGACTTGACTGGTCACATATAGGCTGCAAGTGCCAGAGTTAAAATTTGAACTCAGACCTCATCCAGTACCACCTCAGTTTCCTCCTCTGTAAAGTGAGGGCACTGGACAGTCTCTTTCAGCTCTAGAATTATGATCTTATAATACATGTTAGCTTTCATACAGCTCTGTGTCTCTATGAGCCTCAAAATCATAGTATGTTAGGGTTGGAAAGCCCTTGAGAGATCTTTGGCTCTCAATCCCTTTTTGATAGAAGCAATTTCATGGACCGCACCCTCACACACATGATAGTAGTACTATTATTATCTACTCATTCAGATGTGGTTTTGTAAGGCCCTTATAATAACTCCACAGTGTGTGTGTACACATACACACACACACACACACACATACACTCACACACCCACAGAGGATCCATGGGTCATAAATTAGGAACCTAGTTCAACAACTTCTTCCTCTTCTTTTTCTACAAAATATGAATCAATAGGATCACAGAGTGGGAAGCAACTTTTCCAAGGTCACAGAGTTAATAAAAGGCAGAATTGGTCATAACATGAAGGTCTTCTGATTGTGGATCCAGTGCTCTCTCTAATTCCTCATTTGTAACCAACAAGTCTGAATAAACAAGATGATGGGCTTGGTCCCAACAATGTTTGGGGCTGGATTTACAAATGCAGGGTGGTAGCCATTCTTTCTCAATTACTTTTAAGCCTACTCCTCTATCAAGGAATCTGTGTCTTGTCCCTGAAATTTCATTGCTTCTGCCTAGACTATTGCTTTTATTTACAAGGTATAGAGGGCAAAGAGATCCATATTCCTTGGATTGAGCATGGGGAAATAGTCATTGCCTACCTTTGCATCTGGATGAAACTTCTTCTACAAGGAAAAAAGGAGTGGGATGGTGTCATAGAATCTTAGATTTACAGAGGGTTCACCTTCTGAAACCTTCTAATGCAGTCAAACCAGCCTACTTGGCTTCCCTCAAACATGACTTACATTTTCCCATCTCTGCATTTTTGCCATTGTCCCAGACTAATACTCTATTCTTTTTTTCCATATATAAAAATTTTACCCAGCCTTCAAGACCCATCCAGCTCATATTTCTTCTCCTCTGGCAAAAACATTGCAGTGATCTCTTCATCTTCTAAAGTCCTAGAGTACTCATTGCCTGTATTATTTCATGAGGATTAACCACACACAACTTTTACTCTGTTACAAGTTCTGATTGTATTGAACCATTGATCAGCTCTCAAATTTTTAAAAAATTTTTCACATACTTGTCTTGTCTCCCTAACTAGATTGTGAGGTCCTTGAAGGCAAAGCCTATGTCTTGTAGATTTTTACATTCTCCGTGGCACTTTGGATAATGCTTTACCTAGATTTAATACGTTTATGGATCTGTAAATCTTACTGGTCTTAGGATCTTGGGTGTAAAGCTAGAAGGGATCTCAGAGGCCATTTATTCAAGCTTATCATTTTACAGATGGGCATAACAAAATCAAGTGACTTGCCCAAGGGGGCACAGGTAGTAAGCCTCAGAGATTTGAACCCAGAACCTTTCTGATTCCAGAACCTGGGTTCTTTCCCCCATGTTCCACTGTTTCCATTGAAGATCACACACCATCCATTCCTTCTCTTCAGAGGTCATTATCATGACCTATTTTCCATGATCTCCCATAAATCCCCTGAAGAGCCCACCCAAGGTGCTGGCAGCCTTCCTCTTCTTTTCATGGCTCCAATATAGTCATGTAATTAGTCCTAGGCTGTCCGAGCACTTCTCGGATCCTAGGGCTTTGATTCCATTTCTCTCACAGAAGTCATTGTGTTTAATATGGCCTTGAATATGGCAAGTACTTAATAAATGTTATTGACTTGATTGGTAGAGTTAGGGGAATTGAATGTGTTATTTCCATGTTGCACCACCTAGCATAGCACCTGGCACAAAGTAGGTAGTGGTGCACATAGTAGGTGCTTAATAAATGCTTGTTGACTGCCTGACTTCACTGATACTGTGACATCACAGACATTTCACTAGTCCAATGCTAAAAATACCAATGCTCAAATGCACATATATGCAATTGTGAACAACCTTTGTGTGAAGAGATCCTTCCAGCATAAGGATTATTTCAATTTTGCAAGTGATTTGCACATGAATTGAACCTCAGTTTCTTCCTCTGTACAATGGGGATACTATTACCTACCATATCCAATTTACAATATATAGGAAAGTGCTAAGCAACCACACAGCTCATTATGTACATCAAAGGTTATTATTATTATTGAATAATAATATTGAAGATTAATTGCACATTTCCTTTGTGTGATAGACAGATCCATAGGCAATCCCCAAAGTTGCCAACAAATAATTCCCTAGGGCCCCGGAAAGTGTCCAAAGCCACCTTCCAGGTGCTCCAAATAAATTATATCTTGTTCAGCCTCACCCAGGAGCAAGGCAAAGATATATATGTGCAATGGCAACCCATCCTGAGTGTTGGAGAGAAACAGCTTTGCTTAGCCTTGAAGTTCATCTATAACAGTCTGTCCTTCCTGTTGGCAAGTTTCCAGGGAGCCTCTACTCTGTGACCATTTGTCCCACTAGGAGTATTCTCCTTATCAGGTGGTGATAAGATATAGAGTCTGATATAGAGTCTGACTATTCCACAAACCACCCTTGGGTCTGCCCCTAGTCCAAAGCAACCCTAAAGAAAGTTCTCTCTGTTAAAAGTGGCTTTATGGAACCAGAAGAACATTGTACATAGTAACAGCAACATTGTGCAATGATCAACTTTGATAGACTTAGCTCTTCTCAGCAATATAGCAATCTAAGACAATTCCAAAAGACTCATGATGGAAAATGCTATCCACATCCAGAAAAAGAATGATGGAGTCTGAATACATACTATTTTCTCTTTTGTTTGTTTGTTTTTTTCTTTCTTGTGGTTTTCCCTTTTGTTCTGATTCTTCTTTCACAACATGACTAATGTGGAAATATGTTTAATATGATTGTACATATATAACCTATATCAGGCTGTTGCCATCTTGGGGAGGGGGAAGGCAAGGGAGGGAGAAAAAAAATTTGGAACTCAGAATCTTATAAAAGTGAATGTTGAAAACTGTCTTTACATGTAATTGGAAAAAATATTATTAAGTGGGAAAAACATAGACAGACAGACAGACAGATAGATAGATAGATAATGGTGGCTCAAAACTGAACATTCTAGTGAGTGCCTTGAGATTAGGGACATCTTAGATTTTTAGATTTTTATCTGGACTTCTTAAGTTTTTAGATTTTTGTCTTTGATGCTTAACCCAGTGCTTGACACAGTGAGCACTTAATCAATGCTTTTTCATTCATTCATTCATTCAAAGTGAAGTTCCATTGGGTTTGAGAATACTCTATTCAATAAGTAAGTAAGGTGGTTCTTCCATGGTTTACACCTGGGTATTGGTATATGGTAGGGGGAGGGCAGATTGTGGGGTAAAGTTAGCTCAAGCTGCTTGCAGATCTTCAGAATGTCCTGGCCCACAACATCCACACTATAGAAAGTAGGCTTGTGGCCTTGAAGCCAGGGGAGACCTGAGTTCAAATCCTTGCTCCAAAACTTATCAATTATTTTACCCTAGACAAGTCACTTTTTTCACTGCCCCAGCCTCAGTTTCCTCATCTGTAGAATCATAGTGAAGATACTTTGTGCTGCCTACTACCTCATAGGATTTTTGTAAGGAAAGCATTTTGTAATCTCATCTGCTATTGAAATGTGAGTTATTAAGGACCAAGTGTGCTCAATGATTTGGCTTGTCAGATTTCGGGGTGCACCCTGGACATTCTTGCTAGTCTGAGCCAGAAATACCCTCTCATCTCTCTTTCCAAGAAGCCCAAGTTCTTTGCTGCTCAAAGATCAGAAAATCAGTTGAAGACTTAACAGCTGGAACTCTTTGAAGAAGACCCTTCTAAAATGGTTCAAGGATCTGGTCATTGCCAAGAAAAAACAAGCATCCTGTTTAGTGCAGGCATGAAAGCCTGAAAGCAGTGAAAATGGAATGCAGGAACCACTCACCTGAGGAATTCCTCAAGCTTCATACTTGCCTCCAGCTAAGAAACTACGTATTTCCACATTAGTCCTGTTGCGAAAGAAAAATCAAAACAAAAGGAATAAACATAAGAAAGGAGAAAAAAAGAGAAAATAGTATGCTTTGATCTGCATTCAGACTCCATACTTCTTTCTCTGGATTTGTATAGCATTTTCCATCATGAGTCTTTTGGAATTGTTAGATCATTGCATTGCTGAGAAGAGCTAAGTCTATCAAAGTTGATCATCGCACAGTTGCTGTTACTGTGTACCATGTTCTCCTAGTTCTGCCTGGTATCAGTTCATGTAAGTCTTTCTAGGTTTTTCTGAAATTTGCCTGCTCACCATTTCTTATGGAACAAAAGTATTTCATTACATTCATAAACTGCAATTTGTTCAATCATTGCCCAATTGACGGGTATCTCCTCAATTTCCAATTCTTTGCCACCACAAAAAGAGCTGCCATAAATATTTTTATACATGTAGGTCCTTTTCCCCTTTTTATAATCTCTTTGGGATCCCAGTAGAGGTATTTCTAGATCAAAGAGCATACATAATTTTATAGCCATTTGGGCATAGTCCCAAATTGCTCTCCAGAATGGTTGGATCAGTTCACAACTCCACCAACAATGCATTGGTGTTGCAATTCTCCCTCATCTCCAATATTTATCATTTTCCTGTTATGTCAAGTTAGCCAATCTGATAGGCATGATGTGGTATTGGGTGAACAATTGTAATAGATGACTTATTTGGTCCCTCTTAATTCTGTGATTCCATGTAAGTACATGTCCAGATTAGATAGTATATACTAGAGAGAGAGTTCTGGTCAGCATAAGCTGGAATGATTACAGAAGGTTTCATTGAAGGAAATGGGGTTGATATAGACCTGGAAGGGTGAGTTAGATGGGAGGCATTATATCAAGGAACCAAGTTTCAGACGTAGGAAAGAGCAGGTTATGTTCATGAGACAGTAGAGATAAAAGTCTGGCTGAATAAAGGGGTTCCAATTGGGGAGTAATAGTTGTAAAGCTGGAAAGTTGGGTTGGAGCCAGGTTGTAAAGGACTTCAAATGTACTTTTTCCTGTAATAATATCAGATTTTTTTAGCTCTTTAAAACTTACAAATCACCTACCTCACAAGAAACCAAGGTACTGCAAGTAATAATAATAACTGACATTTTTATTGTTGTCCCACATGATCTCATTTGAGCTTCCCAACAACAAGAAATATTATTAACTCATTTTAGAGATGAGACAAATGAGGTTCAAAAAAACTGAAGTTACTTGGCTCTGTCATATAACCAGTAAATGTCTCAGACAGGATTTGAATATAGGTCTCACATAAATCACAAACCACTACTCCTTTCATTATACCACACTGCCTCTGGTAGTATTTTGTTGTTGTTGTTGTCTGCAGTTATTTCACTTCATTTTATTTTTAAAAGTATTTTTCCCAATTATATGTCAAGACAATTTTTAGCTTTCATTTTAATAAGATTTTGAGTTCTAAATTTTTCTTCCTCCCTCGAGGGAGGGGAGGCCCTCCCCTCTTCTGAAAATGGTAGACAATTTGATATAGGTTATACATGTACTATGTAAAGCATGTTTTCATATTAGTCACAGTTGTGAAAGAAGAAACAAATCAAAAGAAAAAAACATGAAAAAAATAAAGTAAGTGAAAGAGGTATGCTTCGATCTACAGTTTTATCTGGATGTGGATAGCATTTTCCTTCATGAGTCCTTTGTACTTGTCTTGGAGCATTGTGTTGTTGAGAAGAGCTGAGTCATTCATAGTTGTTCATCACATAATGTTGCTGATACTGTATACAATGTTTTCCTGATTCTGCTCATTTCACTTTGCATCAGTTCATACCAATCTTAACAGGTTTTTCTGAAATCTGCCTATTCATCATTTCTTATTGCACAGCAGTATTCCATTACATTCATTTACCACAACTTGTTCAGCCATTCCCCAACTGATGGGCAATCTCTCAATTTCCAATTCTTTGCCACCACAAAAAGATCTGCTATAAATAGTTTTGTACATGTGGGTCCTTTTCCCATTTGTATGATCTCTTTGGGATATGGCCCTCGAAGTGCTATTGCTGGGTCAAAGGGTATGCACATTTTTATAACCCTTTGGGCATAATTCCAAATTGCTCTCCAAAATGGTTGGATCATTTCACAACTCTACCAACAATGCATCTGTGCCCCAATTTTCCCACATCTTCTCCAACATTTATCATTTTCCTTTTTTGTCATATTAGCCAGTCTGATAGGTATAAGGTGGCACCTCAGAATTGTTTTAATTTGCATTTCTCTAATCAAAAGTCACTAAGAGTACTTCTTCATATGCCTATAGATAACTTTGATTTCTTCATCTGAAAACTGCCTGTTCATATGCTTTGACTATTTATCAATTGGGGAATGGCTTGCATTCTTATAAATTTGTCTCAGTTCTCTATATATTTGAAAAATGAGGCCTTTATCAGGGACACTTGCTGCAAAGATTGTTTCCCAGCTTTCTGCTTTCCTTTTAATCTTGGTTACATTCATTCTGTTTGTACAAAAGCTTTTTATTTTAATATAATCAAAATTACACATTTTACATTTCATAATGCCTGTAACTCATTTAACTTCTCCTTTAAGAATTTGGATGTGATACCTTTTGGATTGGTTCATGTATGTTTAGGATTGATATTGCTTCATTGTCTATGGTACCTTTTAGGAAGATATAGTTTCCTTCCTTAGGTCTTTTTAATTAGGTCTAGTTTTACTTTTACTTTGTCTGAGATCAGGATTGCTACCTCTGCTTTTTTTTTTTACTTCAACTGAATCATAATAGATTCTGCTCTAGTCCGTTATCTTTATTCTGTGTGTGTCTCTCTGTTTCAAGTATGTTTCTTCTAAACAACATATTGTAAGATTCTGGTTTTTGATCCATTCTGCTATCTGCTTCCATTTTATGGGAGAGTTCATCCCATTCACATTCACAGTGATGATTACTGTGTATTTTTCTCTATCCTATTCTTTCTTCTGTTTGTCCTCTCTCTCCTTTCACCCTTTCCCTCCTTGACAGTGTTTTGTTTCTGTCTACCACCTCCCCTGATCTGCCCTCCCTTCTGTCAGTTACTCTCCTCCCCCCTTTACTTAATCTCCTTCCCTCCTACTTCCCTGTCAGCTATACTCAACTGATTGTGTATATTACTCCCTCTTTGAACCAATATTGATGAGCGTAAGGTTCAAGTGACACCAATCACCCACCCTCCCATCTTCCCCTCCACTGTAATAGGTCTTTTGCACCTCTTCATGTGAAAGAATTTGCCCCATTATACCTCTCCTTTCCTTCTGCACCCAGTGTACTCTTTTTTCTCATCCCTTAATTTTTTTATGTCATTCTCTCAAATTCACCTTATACCTGTACCCTCTGTCTATGTATAGTCCTTCTAGCCATACTATTAGTGATATAGATTTTAAGAATTGTATCTTCCTTCTCCGATTGATAAATTGTCAGAGGATATGAACAGAGAGTTCTCAGATGAAGAAATTAAAGCCATCTATAGTCATATGAAAAAATGCTCTAAATCACTACTGATTGGAGAAATCAAAACAACTCTGAGGTACCACATCACACCTATCAGATTGTCCAAGAAGACAAAACAAGAAAATGATAAATGTTGGAGAAGATGTGGGAAAATTGGAACACTAATGCATTGTTGATGGAGTTGTGAAATGTTCCAACCATTTTGGAGAGCAATTTGGAACTATGCCCAAAGGGTTATAAAAATGTGCATACCCTTTGACCCAGCAATAGCACTTCGAGGGCCATATCCCAAAGAGATCATACAAATGGGGAAAGGACCCACATGTACAAAACTATTTATAGCAGCTCTTTTTGTGGTGGCAAAGAATTGGAAATTGAGAGGATGCCCATTAGTTGGGAAATGGCTGAACAAGTTGTGGTATATGAATGTAATGGAATACTATTGTGCTATAAGAAATGATGAACAGGCTGATTTCAGAAAAACCTGGAAAGACTTGTATGGTCTGATGCTGAGTGAAGTGAGCAGAACCAAGAGAACATTGTATACAATAACAGCCACTTCGTGTGATGACTAATATTGATAAACTTAACCCTTCCCTGCAATGCAAGGATCTAAGACATCTCCAGAGGTCTTGTGATGGAAAATGCTACCCACATCCAAAGAAAGAACTATGGAATTTGAATGCAGATCAAAGCATACTATTTGTTATTTTTTTTTCTCTTCTGCTGAGTTTTGTTTCCTCTTTCCGGTGGTTCCTCCTATTGGTTCTAACTCTTCCTTACAACTTCACTAATGTGAAAATATGTTTAATAGGAATGTATACATATAGCCTATATCAGATTGTGCACCATCTTGGGGAAGGTGATGGGGAGGAAGGGCGAGAAAAATGTTAAACTCAAAAGCACATGGAAGTGATTATTGACAAATCAAAATAAATTAATAAAAAAATAAAATGATAATAAAAAAAGTATTGTGTCTTCCCATGTATGGATGTAAACAGTTTAGCTCTATTGAATCCCTTATGTTTTCTTT
Source organism: Vombatus ursinus (assembly GCF_900497805.2). Classification (NCBI taxonomy): domain Eukaryota; kingdom Metazoa; phylum Chordata; class Mammalia; order Diprotodontia; family Vombatidae; genus Vombatus; species Vombatus ursinus. The sequence goes on along the minus strand of NW_020954596.1, from coordinate 24,616,263 downwards.
TCCCTTCTAACTTTTGTAGGCTTCTCTTGGGTCTTGATACTGGAGATCAAATTTTTGGTTTAATTCTGGTCTTCTTATGAAAGCTTGAAATCCTTCTTTTTCATTGAATGACCATTTTTTCCCTTGATGTATTATGCTTAATTTTGCTGGGGAAGTGATCCTTAATTGTAGTCCTAGCTTCTTTGCTTTCCATAATATCATGTTTCAAGACCTCTGATCTTTTAATATTGCAGCTGCTACATCCTGTGTAATCCTGATTGTGGATCCTCAATATTTGAATTGTTTCTTTCTGGCCACTTGCAGTATTTTTTTTCTTGACCTGATAGTTCTGAAATTTGACTACAGTGTTCCTTGGAGTTTTCCTTTAGGGAAAATCCTTTGGGGATTTCTTTCCTGAGGTGATGGGTGGATTCTTTCGATGCTTATTTTGCCCTCTGGTTCTAGGACACCAAGGCAGTTTTCCTCGATAATTTTCTGAAAGAAGCTGTCCAGGTTTTCCTTTTCATTATGGTTTTCAGGTAGTCCAATGATTTTGGTATTGTCTCTCCTGGATCTCTTTTCCAGGTGAGTTGTTTTTCTCATGAGAAATTTTACATTTTCTTCTATTTTTTCATTCATTTGAATTTGTTTGTTTGATTCTTGATGTCTCATAGAGTCATTAGCTTTTACTTGTCCAATTCTAACTTTTAAGGGATTGTTTTCCTCCGTTACCTTTTGTACTTCCTTTTCCATTTGACCAATTCTACTTTTTTTCAAAGCAGTTGTTGATTTTTTTCCCCAAGCTGTTGACTTTTTTCATCATTCTCTTGCATCATTCTCATTTCTTTTCCCAATTTTTCTTCTATCTCTTTTATATGATTTTTAAATTCCTTTTTGAGCTCTTCCATGAGTTCTTTCTGGACTTGTGACCACTTCCCATTTTTCTTTGGGGTTTTGCCCATAGGAGTTGGAGATTGTTGTCCTCTTCTGAGTTTGTATCTTGAGCTTCCCTGTCACCATAATAACTTTCTATGGTCAGATTCTTTTTTTATTTTTTGCTCATCTTTTTTTGAATGTTTTCCTTTCTTTTACATTTGAACTGTGCTCTCAGGGTGGAAGGGGCACTGTCTCAGGCTTCTTGTGCCAGGGGTTGCAGGCCCTGGCTGTTTACCTGGTGCTGAGCTCGGGTCCTAGTGATGGTGTCTGAGTTGTGCTGAGGCTGGTGGAGTATTTTCTGCATTTCCCCAGGGCTATACTGAAGCACATGGAGGTCTGACCACTGGAAATTACCTGTTTGCCCAGGGGCTACATGGAAACATGTGACAAGGACCTGCCGCTGGCAGCTGCCTGTTTGCTTAGGCATCCTTGGGTTGGTGTCTACCTGTTTGCTTGGGGTTACACTGAAGCATGTGGCGGTTCTAGGAGCTGAAGTCTGTCAGTTCCCCTGGCTATGCTGAGGCACAGGGGTGCTGGTGTTGGCATTTACCTGCTCTACCACACTGGGGTTCAGGCTCTCCCCCTGGTTTGCTGAGGTGGGACTTGCTGCTGACTTGCTGGAATATTTCCTGTCCTGGACTGTGCTCCCCTTTTGCCTGAGTAAGACAGACTCTTCTTGTCGATCTTCCAAGTTTCTGGGGCTCAAAGATTGTTTCACCCTATCTTTTTTCTGGTTCTGCTATTCCGGTATTTGTTTTGGAGTACTATTTTATGGTTGTCCGGAGGTGAATATGGGAGAATTACAACAATTTACTGTTTACTCCACCATCTTGGCTCCTGGAAGTTGTCTCTGCACACTCTGGTAATATTTTTATCTCCATTTTCTGTGTGAATAAACTAAGACTCAGAAACCATAAGTGACTAGTTGTGTAGTAGTATCAGATCCTAATCAATTCAATTCAATTAACATTTGTTAAATGTGAAATGTCCAGGTACCATGCTTGGTGCTGTCTATCCCTGCCCTTAGCAATTTCCTAGGAGATGTGGTATATATGCAAATAAGGAGATACCTGGAAATTAGAAACAGAGGTCAATGAAAATCAAAGTGAGTGTGAGATGGGGGGGGCAGGGATTTGAACTGAAAAAGTCTTCAGTCAGCAGGTGACACCAAAGCTAACTCCGGAAGGAAGATGAGGATTCTGAGAAGAAGGAATGAGAAGGGAGAGATTCCAGCACTGTTTAAATGGAGGAATGAGAAAGACTGTAGAGCTAGAGAAACAGAAAGTCCAATTAGGTGGGAGCATAGACTGCGACAAGGGAAGTAATATGAAATAGGTCTGGAAAAGGTCAGTTGGAAATAGATTGTGAAGACCCTTAAATGGCAGAGTGTGGAGTCTGTATTTATCCTAGAAGAAATAGGGAACCAGTTGAAGGCTTCTGAGCAGGGAAATGGCCTGGTTAAATCTGGGCCTTAGGCTGAGTGCACAGGTAACAGGTAATCATTGAAGGTAAAATCCTTGAGGGTAGACACTATGCCTTATCTAAAATGTGCATGCCCCACCCCCAGCACCCAGCACAGTATTCTACACACATTAGTAAATTAATACATTTATCTTATTAACTGACTAATAAATAAATTATTATTTATTTGTTAACTGGACAAATGTTGCAGGAATTACTGATAGCATCTTTCTCCGTACGATTTACAAAGGGATAGGAACTAGACAAGTAGTTCCATTGTATAGTGAACTCCCAAGTAAGGCAACTTCCTCTACTAATTCAGGCAGCCCCTTCTATACAATTTAGAATTTTAAGAGAGTTGCCTAGAGCATTAAGAGGTTAAGTGGCTTGTCCAGGGTCAAACAGGCAGCATGTAGCAGCCTCAAGGCCTGATCTCCATCCACTATGGTACTCTGCCTCTCTGCTTAGCATAAAGACTTGCATTTATTTATATAAGTAGCACCCTTCCTCTCCATACTATTTGGGGTTGTTGAGAGAAGATATCTTCTGGGCCCAGGAGTGAGACTGACCAGAAGAGCACATGATATACAGTCTCATCCATGACTGTTGGAATGCTAGGAATTCTAATTCTCACCCTAGGATGTTTGGGGATGGGGGAGGGTGTGCTAGTAGTTTCTGAGAAAATAATATTAGTAAATAAGAAATTTGCTATTATTTTCAGCTATTGTATCCAGTACACAATTGTTAATTGAGCCTATTTTCTCGTCCCCACAGGCTAGATAGCTGGCTTATGTATCTCTATAGATTTGAGTCCTATAATCAGTGAGTCAGCCACAAAGAAGGTGAAAACTAATGCTTATGCTCTGTAGCCAGACCACACTACTTTATTAAACAGTAACTGTCTCTCACCTCCATTTTCTCTCCACTCCAATCCCACTCATCACAGACTATTTTCCTAAAACCACCACTTTGATCAAGCTGTTTCCCAGCTCAAAAAATCTTTAGTGGCTCCCCATTGCCTCTCCCCCAACTAAAGGCAGGGAGAGTTCAAGGCACAGCTCTAGAGCATGCCAGTTCTCTGTTTAAAAGTCCATTTTTTTTTTTTTGCAAGGCTCTGTTAGGTACAATGGACACAAAACCAAAAATATAACAGTCCCTGCCCTCATGGGGTTACTATGAGGAAAGCACTTTGTGAACCATTTTTCCTCCATTGTTGTTCTTGTTGTTGTGACTATAGGAAGTATTATGCACAGCCAAATGCAATTCTGGTAACTAACTTACATGGCATATAGACCAATTACTTCTCAGAAATAGACATTATTCCTAGCAAGACACACTAACATCACAAACAATTAACCATGCAATACAATCTTTCGTTTGTCCACCATATACTGCTAGTTCCTTCGGTTCAGTGCCAATCTTCTAGACGTAGCTAATACATGTCTAATAGGAGCAATGTAGACTGAGGCAGGCTCAGAAAAATTAGGGCATTACAATTGTGTTAATAAACTAAAGTAGAGAGTTGAAATGGAAAGTCCAACTGACCTAGTCTGTCGGGGGGTTGGGGAAATGTGCAGGCACTGAATTCTACTTCAAAGGCACGAGGGAAATTTTTTGTTTAAAGGCTTCTTACCCTAAATCAATTTATGACAAAATAAATCAAACTTTAATGTATCATTTTAAAAAAAAATCTAGGTACCCCACTGATATATTTGGTTTTCTCAAAACAAGGCACATGGGCAACATGGAAAGAACACAGGAAATTGTCAAAACTTTCATTTTTGATTTGAGACATTTTAGATGAAAATATTTTTATACTAAATCATACACATTCCTGCATTCTTAAACAGAAATAAATTAAACATACTAAACTTTCAGCATTAAACATAAAAATGAAACATATTCACCTTGGATCAGAGTATTAGGTTGGGAATTTTGAAGAACTGGGACAAAGCCTCAGGTAGCTGAGCTAGCCACAAGACCTGAATAACATATAACATGTGGGCATACATATACCACGTGGATTTACTGGGAAAACATTTCACATGTGGACATACATACTACATGTAACAACAGGTGTACATACATAGAAACATGTATATTCTGGTCCATCCCACAGCCTTCTGCAGGCTTCCTATATTTATCTGGTTCCAAGGAAATAAAGGTACACATATATAAATAGCTGCTTTCAGGAAGTCTTTTCTATCCAGACAATAAAATGACCACTGACTATCCTTTCAGGTATTAGGGGTTTTACAGTTTTATGCTGAGGTAGACAAGATGAGTAGGAGCCACTTATCAATGCACTTTGAGAAGAAAAGATAAGGCTAAAGGGAGGTGATGGTAGAATTCCTTGGATGTCAAGAGCTGCAATCATGGACATTCATCAGTCATGGTAAGTGGCACTATCTGCATGTCCCACTCCCACCCTCTTCCTTGCCTGGTCTAACTAGCCTATAGCATTCCCTTCTCCTTTGGATAATATTGCCACCTACCTGCAGACAACATAGGATAGTTCTTCCAGCAAATAACAAAAACTGAAATAAAATAAATAAAAATAAAAATAAAATAAATAATATATGTATATTTAAATAACAAAAACATGACCAAAGACATAACCAAACTAGACGATAGCTTTGAACTCTTTTTTCTGGTGGGAATTATCCTTAGGATGTACCAAAACTAGTGATTCTACCAGTGTCTTCAGCATATTTTTGATTCTATTCTTCTATTTGGGATATTGTTAGAAGTTGCTCTGTTAATTGGGTATTTTACATTGACTAGAATAGAGGTAGGAATTTTTTTTTAAGACAGACACATTGTACGTGGAAAACTTGTTCCTATCTATAAGTGTTGAGAGTCAATTGAATCAATTAATCATGCCACCCCACTTAGTTCTGATGACCTTAACCAAGTTAATAGCACCTCTATTGAATCAGTCAATCACAGGCTTTAGACTAAGTGTAAAAAAGTCTTTGATCAATGCAGAAGTCCTTGAAAGAAATTGAAGTGAAATGAAACCATATAGAAAGTGGGCCTGGATCGATTGAGGGATTTGGTCAGGCCCAATGGAGTGTGTATAAAGCTCCAAACTGGTACCAGGGATCTGAGCATCTAGCAGCTTAGGGTAGGGTCTTCTAGTTAAGCCAGGGGAAGGGAAGGGCAGGGGGAGCAGAGGAGCAGTCTTCACCCTTAGTCTTAGTCTTTTCCCATTTTGTCTTGCTCCTGGTCAGAGGCAGATCTTATGAGCTTTGAAAGATCTGGAGGCGTTTAGATTTTCCATTGGCTTCTCAGCAGCATCCCTCAAAGAACTGATTGCAGTATCTGTACCAGGAGTCAGACAGACTAAATACAGTGAGTGAAGGCAGATTTGGGGCTCTACAACAGGAGTTCTTAACCTGGGATCTATGAACTTAAAAACATTTATTATGACTGCATTTCAACACAGTTGTGATTCTAAGTATTTTATTTTGTGCAATTAAAAACATTTTTCTGAGAAAGGGTCCAAAGGTTTCATCAAGGGGTGAAAGGGGTCCATGATGCAAAAAAAAAGGTTAAGAACCCTTCATTTATGAGTACCGCAGCAGAAAAGCTATGCTATGCCTAAGAAAAACATCTTGAAAACCAATTTAAAAAAAAATTAAGGATCTGTGTATTACCTGCCCCCTTTGCCACACATGCTTTCTAAGCTTGAGCCCTCTTTCTCCTGGCCTTTCTGTGTAATAATGGGAGAGTATCTCACAGACTTTGGAGGGGCAGAGGTTTTCTACCAACTGTTATTACGATACTTCCTCTGTAAAATATTCCTTTCTAAAAACTAATTAAGATTGAATAATTGATATTAATTGATAATTATCAAGGAAGACCCACTGATGTGGGCTATGAGGTACATAGAATTAGAAAAGATATTTCCCCAGACCCTCACTAATACCTTTAGACCCTGAGGGGAAATGTAATACCCACCCTTCTTGGACCCAGACTGTCAGGGCAAATAGAGATTTGGGAGAGTAAATCCTAAGCATGTGTTACATATATACATCAGTCAAAGGTAGACTAGAACAAACTAGTTAACAGGCCCAGACAAGGAGGAGACACAAATACAGAGATAGCTAGAGTGCCGATGAAAATTTATGGATGTAGTCCTGATACCAAGGGAATTTTACCAACTCCTGATCCCCTCAAGATTGGTGTATTTGTAAGAGATCCTTATTCCATTTGTCTACCTAAGTATGCACTACACCATTTCTACCACCTACACGCTGCCTGTCACCTCATTTTCCTGGGGCCAGACAAAAGTAAGGACCCCATAGGTGACAGTGGAGAACACCGGGACATGCATGGCTCTTCATAGCCCTCTTGTATATCTATCGGATTGCACATTATTCAATTAACCCTGTCATCAGATCAAGTGAGAGTGAGGATTCATCTGTTCCTTAGAATTTCAAGCCTGATTAATATGCAGTCATCATGCGGTGATATCCTCAGGGCCAATTGAAGTATGCAGGCCTGCTGGCCCCTGCACTAAATAGCCGTGAATTTCTTGGTTGTTTGAGGTTCGTGTTTTATAGTTCCCTGACGCCTTCCTCACTTTACCTGTCAGCAGATACTTTTTGCTGGACTCAGTATATCTGCCTCTGGTAGGGCAAGCTCCTTTCTAATTTGTTGAACCCTCTGGGGAATCAGATAATCAAGCTTGTTAGAATTCCCTGTGTTGAAACAAAAAGAAGTAGGTCCTGAGGGGATTTCCTATGAGTAAACAATAATAAGAGCTGGGAAGTCTTTAGCATGAGTACCTAAAGCCACTGTTATTCTACCTTCCAAACTGGAAAAACAGAGACCATGGGTGGGAAGAATTAAGGCACTCAGCTTTCCACTTCCTGAGACCTTATCTTGTTCTTTCCTTTCCCCTTCCCTGCCCCTCCTCCGCCCCTTCTCTCCCCTCCCCATACCCTAGCTCTTCTACCTTTCATTCCAAGAACTACGATCATACCAACACCACCATTGTGTCTGGAAAGACAGTATCAGTGGACTGCCCACCCACTCATCAGTATTGTGACCTCCCAGGCTTCTCAGCAGCCCCTCAAAGAAGTGATTGCAGTATCTCTACCAGGAGCCAAAAACAGACTAAATGCAGTGAGTAAAAGCAGATCTGGGGCTCTACAACAGGAGTTCTTAACCTGGGATCTATGAACTTAAAAACATTTATTATGACTGCATTTCAACATAATTGTGATTCTAGGTATTTTATTTTGTGCAATTAAAAACATTTTTCTAAGAAAAGGTCCAAAGGTTTCACCAAGATTGACAACATATATAGCATTTGAATTTTTATTTTATATGTATACATATATGCATATATAGCATATATTTTGCATTCATTATACACAGTTTGTGTTCAGCACATATGTTAAGCACATAGCAAATGTATTTTTTTTAGTTACTTATGTTGCTACATAAGGAGGGATTATCCTTCATTTTAAGTCTTACAAGGGGCTGACATTACCAAAATCCTTCAAAGTAGTTTAAGTATTATTACCTCCATTTTAAAGATGGGAAAATGAGGCTAAAAAGGTGATTACTTGCCCAAGGTCATATAGCTAATAAATATTAGATTCAGGTCTTCAATATTCTATTAATCCATAATACCACTGAGAGTAAGGTGTTCTGGCAATGCAGATGGAATGTCATTGAAAAATCCACATCAATGAAAGTGTGGACCTCAGAGTGACTGAATCCTGGGATATAGCTCCTGAGAGAGTGACATATTTTACTCCTTCTGATTTGAGGGTACACCATTTCAGAGTTCATTTGCTGTTGTTCAGTTGTGTCTGACTCTTCATGAGTTGATGTCCATGAGATTTTCTTGGCAAATACACTGGAATGGTTTGCCATTTCCTTCTCTAGAGCATTAAGGCAAACAGAGGTTAAGTGACTAGCCCAGGATCACACAGCTATTGAGTGTCTAAGACCAGATTTGAACTCAGGTCTTCCTGACTCCAGGCCTACCGCTCTATTCACTGAGCAACCTAGCTGCCTCTTCAAAGTTGATATTATAATGCAATTTCACCTGCATTGAGAAATTTCTCCACCTTTGTGAGAGCATGCCCAAAATTATATTTGTAAGGTGGAGTTCACTGTGTTTGTGGCTCCTTGTAATAGAAGAAATTGCTTAACTTGACCACTTGCTACCCCAGAGTAAAGGGGAAATAGGTGCTGAGATAGAAATTGGGCCCTTTTTAGAATGAGTTCTATACTCAAACCAATATTTCAGTCACTGGGTTTCATTCCTTCACTCCTGCAAGCATTTGAGTCCATGGCATGTGAAACACCTTTTGGGATACATAGAGAAGAATAAGAATAATCCACAGTCCCTGCCCAGAAAGAGCTAGATAGGTAAGGCACATTCACAAAAACCTAGTACAAGGTAGGATGTAGAAGTTCAGTAAGCAAGGTGTCAAGTCGCTGGGGCAGCTAGGTGGTGCAGTTGATAGAGCCCTGGACTTGGAGTCAGAAAGACCTGAGTTCAAATTCAGCCTCAGACACCTACTAGCTGTGTGACTGTGGACAAGTCATTTAACTTCTGTTTGCCTCAGTCTCCTCAGCTGTAAAATGGGGATGATAATAGCCTCTACTTCCCAAGGTTGTTATGAAGATCAAATGAGATATTGATTGTAAAGTGCTTAGCACCGTGCTTGGCATGTAGTAAATGCTATGTAAGTGTTAGCGATGATGATGATGAGGATGAGGATGAGGATGATGATGATGATGATGATGATGGAATTTCAGAGAAGAGGAAGGGATCTGCTTTCTTTAGGCACAGAGAAATTCAGAAAAAGACTTACTATTATTAAAATGCAGCCAAAGAGATCCTTTCCATTTCCAGTTCTGTCAATTCATCAGTAGCATTTATTGAATGCTCAAAGTCAGGATAATGAGTTCGTCTGTTATAAAGCTCCTTTACTTTTCCTTGTTTAATCAACCCCAGCCCTCATTTCTTTGGCAGCAAGAGAGAACAAACAAATGCTAACATTTAGGAGTCACAGACCAAATTCCTCTACCACCTTTGCCCTGCTATTTATGTTTTCATATACGTGACCTCTCTCTCCAAGTAGACTTGTAGGCCCCTCGGGGCAAGGACTGGATTTTATATCTCTTAGTATGTTGACAGCACTCAGCACAGAATCTGCCAGGAACTGGGATGCTACAGGCCTGGGAGGGAGAAGGAGGTCCAGGCATTATACCCCACCCCCAATGTGTGGGAAGATTCCTTCTGAAGAGGTCTAGAGGTTTGGGGGTGCTTGAATGGACCTCCAAGATCGCAGCGCCGGGTCTGCCTGAATGAATTCAACCCAAATCTTCTTCCAGCCAGAGAAATAGTTTATTAAAGATAAAGCATATAGGCCAGACTCCCAAAGGAACCCAAATATCAGTAACACCTGTAGGGACAAAGGGGCATGAGAGTCTCAGCCTCTAGAGGTGAGAGGTTCTCAGCATCTGAATGGGGGCTAAGGTGGATCTTAAGCTGAGCAGGCATGAGACAGTCTCAGCCTTTTGGGTGTGAGAAAAGCTGAGCATCTTAATAGAGACAAGATGGACCTTATATACAGAAATACTGTGGGAGGGATCTAGGAGTGGCCAAGTAGTTTGCGGTGAGGGGAGGAAGGGCCTAGGGAGATCTGGATGGGAGTGGCTAGTAAGCTAGGGTGAACAGAACTCCTGGGACCTGGACCTCGGTGCCTAGCTAGGATTAGGGGTGGGAAATGGCCAGGAGCTATAGGAAGGTGAAACAATGGAGGGGAGATTGCCTGTAGCCACAATGAAAGGCCAGTTGACACTAAAGTAACTTTGGGTGGCCAGAGGAAGGGGAGGTGGTTGAAAATGGGTCTAGGTGAGAATTCCCTTTGGAAGGTCTGAGAGATTAAACACACAATGGGAATTGATAATGAAGGGAACTAGAAAGTAGAAGTTTGCTTTCAAAGGGAGACAAAGGCAGTTTATACAAACAGGGGCCAGGTTCTTTTTAGGGCTAGGGAGAAGGGCATCTGAATAAGATCAAAAGGCAGGCTGAGGCTTTGGAAGGGCAAAGGTCTCGGCTTCTGAAACTGAATGAAACCCTTGTCACTTCCATAGCTCTCAGCCACCAAAGATGAGTCTGAGGATGGAGCCTGAGGTAGGACAGGAGGCAATATCCAGAGATAATGAGTAAATAGGTAAATTGCTAGTATGCAGACAAAAAGGGGTGGATGGGAAGCAGGCCTGAGTATTTTGGGCTGTAGAGCACCAGAGGAGAGTCACGGATGGTGCTCAGTAGAGCAGTGAGTGAGCACAGATGTGGAGTTAGGAGGGTCCTGCAGTGGGGGAACCATGATGGTAGGCTTTGATCCCCTTCTCTGTGTGGTTATCATCACATCTGGGTACACTCATGGATGTTTGTCTCAGATAGGGCTTGGTTGCTCGAGGTATACAATTGGGAGAAAGCTTCTTGCATCAATCTTTAGATCTGACTGAGTTTCTGGTCAGCATAACCTAGGTCCTTAGTTAAGGGTCTCTAAGTAGCAAGAAGAGGGGGCCCAGCTTCCCAGTCACACAGGGCTAGGTTCTGACAATACAATAAGGTTTTCTCCCAATTCCCACAATTAAATAAGGTTTTCTCACAAGACAGAATTTGTACTAGACCTACAATTGAATAAAAAGGGAACTGAGCTAGCTCCAGAAATGAGTGACAGGATGAAGTTAGTGTGCTTCATTCAATTTCTCCCACTACTTACTGTCCTAATTACCTCAATTCTTTCTATTGGGAGGGAGTTTAGACATTTATCTTCTCCTTCCTGCATTTCTTGTATCTTCTTCTCTCAAAAACATCCCAGTTCCTTAAAGGGACCCTGATATGACATAAATTCTAAGCTCTTTCTTTAAGGTGCCATATATATATATGTATATATCTCATTCTTACTCTTGAAATTACTAAATCAATAAAAGTCCAGCTCCATTGCAGTCAAAGGACTATTTGAGCAAGAAATTTTGAAACATACATTGAAAGAAATAGGAGGGAGCTAGTACATGAGTCAGGGTCCTGTGGCCGCAGGTATAAGCATACCAAAGGGACTAGGAAAGGGCTTAGAAGTTATCATCAAGGATGTTAATGTGGTGGACCCTGTGACTCAGAATTATCACTGCCCTAACCATTCAGCGTTCTCTTGATCCAAGACTTCAAGTAGCTTATAGCATAGCCTGACACAGAGGAATGGATATCAGCATAAGAGTCATGGAGGAACAGAACCATGAGGGGTAAAGCCCCTTTGGAATCTGAGATGCTGGCAACCACTTGATCTTGCTTCAGAGAGGCCTTGCTGAGCTTTCTAGCTCTCCTTCTTCCCAAAGTATTTAGTGCTGCAAATGCTAGTTCAGAGTTCTGGCTGTCATTGCTTTTATCTACTACTTCAGAGTGAGAGAGATGGAACTATGCCCAAAGGACAAAAAAACTGTGCATACCATTTGAACCAGCAATACCCCAACTAGGTCTGTATTGCAAAGATATCATAAGAAAAAGGAAAGGGACCTACATGTGCAAAAATATTTATAGCAGCCCTTTTCATAGTGGCAAAATATTGGAAATTGAGGGAATGGTTGAACAAGCTGTGGTATATGAATGTAATGGAATACTATTGTGCAATAAAAAATGATAAACAGGCAGATTTCAGAAAAGCCTGGAAAGACTTGCATGAACTGATGCAAAGTGAAATGAGTAGAACCAGGACAATGTTGCACACAGTATCAGCAACATTGTGTGATGATCAACTATGAATAATTCAGCTCTTTTCAGAAATATAATGATCTAAGACAAGTACAAATGACTCAAGAAGGAAAATGCTATCCACACCCAGATAGAGAACCGATGGATTCTGAATGCAGATGGAAGTATATTTTTTCACTTACTTTATTCTTTTTTGTGTGTTTTTTCCTTTTGATCTGTTTTTTTATGTGACTAATACGGAAATACATTTTGCACAATAGCACATGTATAACCTATATCAAATTGCCTACCATTGTCGGAATAGGGGAGAAGAGGGAGGGAGAAAAATTTGGAACTCAAAATCTTGTAAAAATGAATGCTAAAAATTGTCTTGACATGTAGTTGGGAAAAAAAATTTTAAAAAAAAAGAGTGAGAAAGAGAGAGACTTATAACTATGTCTCAGAACTATGACTCACAGTTGTTGCTTCCTTCTCTCATAGCTCAAATGCCCTGAAATCTTTCATATGGTAAGAATGTAGACTCTCCCTTGTTCTGGCTCATGCTTTTTCTCTACAGCCTTAGGCACTTTTCCCACACAGATCTGATCCCTATCAATAATTGTTAAAATCACCTTGGTAATAGACAATTATTATTTTTTGTATGACTTCACGTGTGTAATGGGTAGAAGAGGTGGTGGGAGGAGGGAAAGAATTTGGAACTGAAAATAAAATGAAATTTGAATTTAGGTAATTGACAGTCATAAAGCTGTGGTGTTAGATAGCCTATCCAAAACATATCCCATACTTGCCTTTCTCTATACCAGGAATGCTTTAATTCCCAGCTTTGTCCTTTATTTTTGACCTTAGGGAAATGTTTTCACCTTGTTGGACTTGAGTTTCCTAATCTATAAAATGAGGGGATTGGGTAAGATGATCACTATGGTCCCTTCTAACTTTAAGATCTAATGAAATAGATACAAGATGAAGGATGAGTATATCCTTCAAGATTAAATGCCATCTCTTCCATGATGTCTACTCTGATCCCTATCTACATTTTTTGTTGGTGGCTCATCAACAATAAAATTGTTATCATCACTGTGGAGTATATTCTGTTTTGCATCTAGACTATTTTCAAATAGAAATTTGGAAAGTGAGTATCCCTGCTTTTTTAAGACTCTCTGATTACCTTGATTTTATTTTATTGGGATATAGGAAAAAGAATAGTTGGGTTGTAAAACCTAAGTCATGATCCCTTCCCCTCAATTCTAGACTATACAAGTAATCCCTGATCAAATTTCAAACAGGTACATCCTGAAAAGGTATAAGGTTCATATGAAGTGAATATTCCATCTAATATAACTCATGCTACTCTCTGGTCATGTTCTATACTCACTATAGAAATGTGAAATCATTAGTTTACATTTTATTGATATCTTGGTAGGTAATTATTTTCCAACTTATTGGAATTAGATGGTCTTAGCATCAGGTTTTTGTTCTGACAAATACCTCAGGCTCCTTTTGAATTGTGTTGATTTTGCTTAAGTTCTTCATATGCTTTAATATTGAAGAGTTTATTGCAATTCCCCTTCATTTAAAACAATAGATTTTGGAATTCATTCAGAGGGTCATGGTCTCCACAAGTTTTCCAAATTCCCCTGTGACACTTGAAGTAAAGAGTACAAGGAAAAACAGCCTCCTTTGAGAGACACAGAATCCCAAAATAGTGTTTACTTTGTATCTCGCCTTGAACCTATATAAGTTTCCTACTAATAGTTAAACTATGAATATCTTTCATGGGATCCAGTGGTCATCACAGTTCACTGACAGTTCATGTTCCAAGGCCTCATGCCAATGTTTTGTGGGATAATAGAATGGACATTGAACTTAAGGTTAGAAGACTTGGGTCCAATCCTGGCTCTAACACTTAAGTGACCATGGACAAGTCATTTAACCTGTCTAAGCCCCAGCTGTGAAATGGGGATAATATTTTAATTCTACAATTCAATAACTATCATTTGTATTGATTTTTTTCTTTTCTTCCTCCCTTCCTCCCATACTCTTCCTTCCTTTCTTCCTTTCTTTTCTTTCTTTGTCACACAGCTAGTATCTGAGGTTAGATTTGAACTCAGGTCTTCCTAATTCTAGGCCCAGCACTGTATCTCCTGTACCACCTAGCTGCACCACCACTCCCCCTGCCCCCATCTCTAAAGAATTAAAGTTGAGGGACACTAGAAGGGTACTGAAGAAGCTCATGGTGGGTATTAGTCACTAAAGAACATAACTAAGAACAGTGTGGGGGAAGCTGTGCAAAGGATGTGATCAGAAATATGTCTGACCAGAATAGGTGGTCAGAGATAATCAATGGATACCCAATATGGTCCATTGATATCCACACAATGTAAAGAGAACTAAAGGAATGCTGGGTCAATCCCTGTGTGGTATTTAAGAGAGGACATGGACAAGAGTCACCCAGAGGAGAAGGCATGGATGAATTTTCTTTTTCATGGTTGGTGGGAGAGCCCACATTGATCAAATCACAGAGCCTTTGAAATGTGTGACAAGGAAATGCTGGGAATATAAAGGTAAAAATAAAGGGGCCCCTGCCCTTACATTCTATGAGAGTAACACAGTGCATATATACACACACACATATACACATATATACACATATGTGTTTATATGTAAATATAATACAAAGCAGAGCCCCCAGGGGGCAAAGAAAAAACCAGATGAAATATTCTAGGAAAATTTGAAGAAGAAAAATATTACCAACTTAGAGGGATCAGAGAAGGCTTCAGTGGAAGAAGGGATACCTGAAATGAACATTGAAGGAAGATAAGGATTCTGAACGGCAGAGATGACGCACAGTTAGACATTTGCTGAAAGGTAGTGGATGGAATTCTGAATATTTATATAACGGATCAGTAAACCAGTTTAGTTTGGCTAGGACAGAGAGTCCAGGAAAGGTAGTGATGTCAAATGAGGCTGGGTGGTAGTGGAGAAAAATATTTGTAAACCTTAAAGTACAAGAGAAAGCTGTTATATTTTCAAGCAGAAAGGGTTGACCATCTCTCTGATATTAGAGATAGGAGTTTGTTTGGACTAGATGACCTCTAATATCCCTTCCAGCTAAGTCCCTGATTGCAAGTTGCTTTTATTTCCATGTGCTGGGGAGCACAGTAAGCTAGCAGAAAAAAAAAAATCTTGTGTGATGTTCCCTTCAAATCATTTCATCATTCACTGCCTTTCATATACCTTTTTCCAACCCTGACTTATTGGAAAGGGTTGGACAGGGAACCGGTTCTAGTCTAAGCTCTGCCCCTAACTAGTGTACAAAACTGAGGAAGTCAAACTCCCTTTCTAGTCATTAGTTTTGTCAACCTCAAAATGAGAGAATTGAACAAAATGAGCTCTAACTCTACTGTTCTAACATTCTATGATATTATATCTCCATGGCAACCATTACTGATATAGAAATGGGCAAAACTTGCCCAAGCCTTAGAAGTAAATTGCCATGGAAGATGTTGGTTGCTCCATTATTTGATGATGATGATAATAATAATAATAGCTAACATTTATATAGTCCTTTACACATATCATCTTATTTGACATTCAAAACACACCCTCTGAGGTAGGTGCTATTATTATGCCCATTTTCCAGATGAGGAAAGTAAACTGAGAGAGGATATGTGACTTGGTCACATAGCTAATAAGCATCAGAATTCAAACTCACATACAAGTGACTCAAAGTACGGAAGTCTAGCCATCATGCCACCTAGCTCCTCACAATAACATAGCTGTCTTTTACCTCCACCATAGTCCAGGTCCTCATTCCCACTTGTCTGGGGAATATGGCAAGAACCTCCTTACTGGTCTTTCTGGCTCTCCTCCACCCATTCCAATCATTCTTCACTGCTCTGATAGAATAATCAATTGTATACACATTTGGTCATGCCACTCCTCTGCTCAAAAATCTTTGATGGTTCCCTATGGCCTCTGGAATAATTTTCAAACTCCTCTCTGGAATTCAAGGCCCTTTATTATCTGGGACCACTCTAACTTTCCACATTTATCTCATGTTATTCCTTTCCAGGTACCCTACCCTGTGGTAGAGTACCCTCTGCTCCCCCACCCCCCATCCTCAGCTTTCTTGACTCTATGCTTTTGTTCACCTGTGCTGGGTTTCCTTTCTCAACCTGCTGAATGCTTTAAAACTCAACACAATTGCTATTTTCTCCAAAGACTCTTCCCTGTCTCTCCCTTCTCCTTTCCCTCCCCTTTAGTAGGTAATGATTAAATCTCTACCCTCCAACCCCAGGCCTCACCACACAACACTCAGTTTTGTGTTACTTGAATGTAGTTAGGTAATATTGTGCATTAAAACTATTTATTTTAGTGTCTTATAAGGGCTTCCAAACTGAAAATTTCACTAAAAAAAAAGCTGTCATCTAAATTTTGCATTTCTCCCAATTCCAAGCACTGGGATATGCAGAAAGGGAGTGTGCAATTTAAGACGTCATATGGCGATTATTACGACAAAGTTTTTTGGAGGAGGAAGAGATTATTTTCTTTCACAAAAAAGGAGAGAAAAGACACACACCTAAAAACCTCTGTCTCTGTCTGTGTATATCACTTTTTTTTTCTTTTGCCAAGATGCACATTACTTCTAACGCATCTTATTCCTTTATTTCTCAACTGTCTTAGTCACTCACCTATTTGGCAATAGCTGGTTTTAATCACTCAGACAGGTTACCTAACAACTCTCAGAAAGCAATGGAACAGGAAGTTAGTGAATGAACCTGGGGCTAAGACATTCCTTGAAGCAGTCCAACCCCTTACCCTCCCTCCTCCAGCAGAAGTACCAGCCCCCAACACCTGATATCGCCCCATCTAAGGCAGGCCAATCACTGTGCGAGCTCCTTACTCGGAAGTTGCCTATTTCCTGCCTTCACCAAAGCTTAGGTAGGTGTGGCCTGGCTCAGGTAACACTTTCTCCCCAATTTTTTCACCCCAACCCTCCCACTTACACCTGCCCAGGGCTCCCCAGGAGACTTTTTAACTCTTCAGTGACTTCCCTCCAGTCCTGTCCTTCCCCACCCCATTTTCAGGAGTGATTGCCCTAGGGCTCTTTGGATGCTTAAATTTCATTAGCTACCAGTTGAGGAATTTATGTGAAGCTGGACCTTTGATGAAAAAAAAACTTCTTTGGCTTGTATCCAAACCAGCTTGTTTGTTTTCATGGCAAAGACTGTTTCTGGGAGATGGATGCATAAAACTGGAAGTTCAGGTGTGGAGGATATAAAGAAATCTGGATGTGGAAGTAATCAGGGCAGACCTTAAGAGCCGTCACTTAGAGACTTAAAGGTGTAATTTTATAGGGTTGCTAGCTCTGCCCCAAAACATCTTTATTACTTCCCTCCTCACCCAAAAAACCAAAGGCTTTTGTATTCAGAATATTTCCTTTGAAATGCAAATACTTTTAGAAAGGGAAATATCCCATTATTCACCTAGGCTAAGGACTAAAGTTAGGTTTTGAGATATGAGGCACAAGTAACATTAGGAGAAAGCAGTTTTTGGCTCACAACCTTTCTTCAGCCTAGAATGGTCCCTCTCCTTTCTTTTATCCTCTCCTCCACCTCTATTCTACTTACTTTTCAAAGTTTACCTCAAATAGCACCACTCTGAGAATCTTTACTAGGTCATCCTAAGGTAGGCAGTTCTGAATGTGTGTGTGTGTGTGTGTGTGTGTGTGTGTGTGTATAGGGGTGCACACAATAACTGCTTTTAGATTGGTTGAGCACTTAAAAGATCGTGGCAGCAGGTAGTTTGGGGAATTGGAGGGGGGACAGGAAAAAAAATACTGTGTATCTTTTCTTAGAGATGGTGGTGTCATTGCTGGCATGGGAGATGGCTTAAGCAAAAGCATGGAGATGTGAAAAGGAAGCAGTGTAAGACATAGCTAGCAAGAGAGGTTGGACCTAGATTATGGAGAGATTTGAACGTCAGGACCAGAAGCTGTTTATATTTTAGTTTGATATCTCAATAAGGAGATACTGAAGGCTTTCTAGTAGAGGAATAACTTGGTTAAAATAATGTATTAGGAAGATTACTCAAACAGAGTGCAATGGAGAGATTGGAGAAGGGATAGACTGGAAGCAGGAAGACCAGTCAGAGAAGATAGTCGAGGTAAGAAGAGATAGAGACCTGAATAAGGATGATAGCTGCAGGCAAGGAAAGAAGAAAATGGAAGGGTATGACACTGTGCAGGTACAATCAAGAAGACCTGGTAATTCATTGAGTAAGGGGATGAGGCATAAGGAAGATTGGAATAAGATTCTGAGGTAAATCTTGTGAGTGACTCATAATTGGTTTCCCTGCATCCAGATTTTCTCATCTCCAATTCTTCCTTTAAATAACTACCAAATTGATATTCCTAAAACACATGTCATTCACTGTCAAAAAGCATTAGTGACCTTTAGGATAAAACACAAAGTGTTTCTGCTTGATATTTAAATCCCTTCATAATCTGAACCCAGGCCACTCCTTGAGGCAAAGTACCTATTATAGCCCATACTCTAAACCAGCCAAACTGGGTTGCTAGCTGTTCCTGGTACATGACATTTTATTTCCTCCCCAACCCCCTTTGTATCTTTGCACAGTTTGTCTTCCATGACTGGGATGTTCTCCTTCCTCACTTCCACTCCTTTGAAACCCCTACCTAGCTCCCTTCAAGGCTCAACTCAAATTCCACCTGATCTCCTACCAGCTCAGACAGTTCAACCTCCATTTTGTATATTTGTTGTGTTTAATATCTGTGACCATGTTGTACTACCTCAATAGAATGTAAGCTTCTTGAGGACAGAGCTAGTTTACTTTCTATATTTGTATCCCCAAGGCCTGCTACATAATAGACTCTTTTTTAAAAAATACTATTTTATTTTTTTGAATTACATGTGAAGATAGTTTTAAACATTCATTTTTTAAAAATTGAGTCCCAAATTTTCTCCTTTCCCTCCCCCTCCTTAAAATGATAAGCAATATGGTGTAGGTTATATATGTCCAATCATGTAAAACATATTTCTACATTAGTCAGTCATATTGTGAAAGAAACAGATCAAAAAGAAAAAAAACTCAAAAAAATAAAGAAAGTGAAATATGCTTCAACCTACATTCAGGCTATATCAGTTTTTTCTCTGGGTGTGGACAGCATTTTTTTTTCCATCATGGGTCTTTTGGAATTGTCTTGGATCATTGTATTGCTGAGAAGAGCTAATATGATTGATCATCGCACAATGTTGCTGTACTATGCGTAATGTTCTCCTGGTTCTTCTCACTTCATTTTGCATCAGTTCATGTAAGCCTTTCCAGATTTTACTGAAATCAGGTGGATTGTAATTTCTTATATAGCACAATGGTATTCCACATAATAGACTTTTAATAAATGCTTGTTGATTGATTGGCTGGGAGGATAGTGGTGCCATGAACAGAAATAGGAAAGTTAGAACAATGAGAAGATTTAGAGGATAAAATTGATGAGTTCAGTTTTGGACAAATTGAATTTGAAGTTATCACATGGAAGATCTAGATGGATTTCCAGTGGACAATTGGAGATATGGGAATGGAGGTGTGAGAATGATGGGGTTGGGATCTAGACCCCAGAAAGGAAAAACCCTGAACTTCCCCACATGGCCAAATCTCTGGCATTGGGAAGAGGTTAGGGAAGAATAGCAGAGATGAAGACTTGGAAGTCATCTGTAATTTAATCTAAGACATGGGAGTGAATACAATTATCAATGGAGAGTTAGAGAAGATAGAAAAATTATAAAAGAGAGAGGGAGATAGAAAAGATAACCAAGGATAAAAAACCTTGGGGAACATTGAATTTACACAGAGAGAGAAGGAAGAGGACAATGGCAAAGGAGGCAGAAGAACAGAGAGGTAAGAGGAAGAAAATGAGAAAACAATGTCTCAGAAACCAAGAGAAGTTATCTAGAAAGTATTTAGATCATGTGAGTGTGGGTGTGGGGAAGAGGATGGAGAAATGGTTTAGAGAGGTCACAGAGAATAAGGATAGAGTTAAGGACACTCATTTTTTGTTGATAAGGTTATTGATAATCTTGGAGGAGCTTCAGCATTGTGGGGAGGACAGAAAACAAATTTCAATGAGTTTGGGAAAGAACGTGTTGTGTAAAAGTACTAATAATGTGAGCCTCAATGATCCCTTTAAGAAATTCGGTTGTGACAGAAAAGAGTAGAAAAGGGTAATAGCTTGAGGATATAGCAGAGTTCTGGAATAGTTATTTTTATTTCTATTTTGAGAATAGAACATCTTGCCTCTGTTTTGCACGTGGAGGTAAAAGATCAATTAAAGAGAAAGATGGGACAATTTGTGGAACGAGACAAAGATGGACTTAGGAGTCAATAGAATTAAGGATAGATGGTTTGGCTTAGCGAGTGCAATGACAAACTTATGTGATGAGACCAGAGGATACTAAGTATGAATTCATAGGATAGACAGTTGAGTCCTCCTGAAAGAGGCCATAAACTAAGAAGCCAACTCCTTCAAGGGTGAATTCAAGTCTGGCTCCCAGTAAAGATATTTTCCTAATCCAGTTTGGGATCTCAAGGAAGATAAATAAAGCCTTGCCCATTTCTTATTTAACTATTGGGCTTATTAATAGCTTATGAACCAAGGGTGGAACACTTTCTCAAAAGAGAAAACAAGTACTTCCATCTCACTGCCTAAACTGGTGCAATAAGGGAATGTTGTAAGATAATCTGCATGTGAAACAATGGTTCTGCTTGCGTCTAGATTGATGGGCAGCTGGGCAGAGCAGTCAACATATAGCTCCCCACCTTTTTGTGGCCTTGGCTACTCCTCCCATGTCCCATGGGACGTGTTTTGGTTTTTTGTTTGTTTGTTTTGTTTTTTTAACCACTCCCTTAGCTCCTCTCCTCTGAGCAACAATTTCCTTTCAAAATTGGCTGCAGGTAATGGTTGCTGTTTGATTTGCCCAGCTAATTTTCTTCTAAGACTGTCCCAATGTATTTTGGTGTCAAGAGAAATTCCAGCGAATGGATGCTCTCTATTCTGGAGATTTGTTAAAACAAATCAATAACTTTATTTCGTAGTTTATGAGCCCCCAGCCAGAAATCTCACTCTGGCAGATACAGCAGTTTTAATTATTTCTCACCTGCCTAATTCATTCCCAATCACCACACCACAATGCTTCATTTAAGCATTAGGTTTTTTAATAACATCAAGATGCAAGTAAACATAAACAAAACAAATATCTAATAATCTATAGCTTAGCCATGCATTGAGAGAAAACAAGGTTACTTTCTTTTCATAGGATCTGAGGAAAAACAAAGTTGCGGGTATTTGTAGGGATGATTGTGGCATGGGAGGCTCTGTGCTCTAGGCTGAAATCAGGCCCTCAGCGCTAGCCAGAGCTTCTGGCCATTGCCTCCGTCCATACCTACATGGGCAACCTTCTCTTGTTCGAGGTCAGAAGATGTTACCATTCTGTTCCTCCTCATGTGGTCACCCAGAACTTTCAATGACACTGTCTTATGTCTTCCTGTTGTTCCCCTCTAACACCATCCCTTGCTCAGAGTCAAGTCTTTCCTGAAGAGCACTGGGTATTCTATCACTTTCCCAAAAGCTAACCCAATCAGAATCAGCTGTAGATCTGTGCCTCATCCACCTAGCCTTCAGGCCCTTGCCACCTTCTGGAGAGGTTGTTACACCTAGATTCAGCAAAACAAAAAATTTAACGTCTTATTAAAAACCTCACAGTGAGCCTCAATATAGTGAACTCAACTTAGTAACTTTTAGACACTTTAATTAATTTCAAATATATGAATTATCATAATGATTTTTAGTTAATCCCTCTGACTCAGGGGCTCTAAATCTGGCATCTATGAATTTTTTTTAATCTTTTTTCCCCATTTAATAGCATTTTATTTTTTCCAATTACATGTAAAGATAGTTTTCAACATTAACTTTTATAAGATTTTGAGTTCTAAATTTTTTTTTCTTCCTCCCTCCCTCACTTCCCCCTTCCCCAAGACAGCAAGCAATCTGATAGAGGCTATACATGTACAATCATATTAAACATATTTCCACTTCAGTCATGTTGTGAAAGAAGAATCAGGACAAAAGGGAAAACCCAAGAGAAAGAAAAAAAAGAGAAAATAGTATGCTTTGATCTGCATTCAGACTCCAGGATTCTTTCTCTGGGGGATAGCTTTTTCCATCATGAGTCTTTTAGAACTGCCTTAGTACTTAGATCATTGCTTGCTGAGAAGAGCTAAGTCTATCAAAGTTGGTCATTGCATAATGTTACTGTTACTGTGTATGATGTTCTCCTGGTTTTGCTCACTTCACTCAGAATCAGTTCATATTAAGTCTTTCCAGGTTTTTCTGAAATCCTCCTGCTCATCATTTCTTATAGCACAGTAGGACTCCATTACATTCGCATACCACAACTTATTCAGCCATTCCCCTATTGATGGGCATCCCT
Source organism: Vombatus ursinus (assembly GCF_900497805.2). NCBI lineage: Eukaryota > Metazoa > Chordata > Mammalia > Diprotodontia > Vombatidae > Vombatus > Vombatus ursinus. The sequence goes on along the minus strand of NW_020954596.1, from coordinate 24,593,628 downwards.
CAATTTCAATTCTTTGCCACCACAAAAAGAGCTGCTATAAATATTTTTGTACATGTGGATCCTTTTCCCTTTTTTATGATCTCTTTGGGCTACATACCTAGTAGGGGTATTGCTGGATCAAAGGGTATGCATAGTTTTATAGCCCTTTGGACATAGTTCCAAATTGTTCTCTAGAATGTTTGTATCAATTGTGAATTTTTAAAAATATTTTAATAATTCCATTTCTATATAATTAATTTCCTTTGTGATCCCATGTATTTTATTTTGTTCATCGAAAACCATCTGAAAAGGGGTCCATAGGCTTCCTCAGACTGCCAAAGGGGTCCATAACATGAAGAATGTTAAGAACCTCTTCCCTACCTCCTCATTAGGATTCATATTTATTTGTATTCACATTTGTTAATATTAATTGAATTAGAATCTTCTATTACATTAAATTGTCACAATTTATTTAACCATTCTCCTATTGTTCCCTCAACATTTGGGTTGTTTAAATTTTTTTTCAATTACATATAAGACTGCTATGAAAATCTTTTAACAGATACCTTTAAAAAAAACACAACAAAAATACATTCAGCGTATATCCAACAACAGAATTGTTTCATCAAATGAGTATAATTATTTCTGTGGGGTTGTGTGTGTGTGTGTGTGTGCTGCCAAATTGTTGTCCAACAAGATCTTGCAAGTTCGTAATTCTAGCTGCAATGAAAGTGTACCTGTTCCTTCCTGCACAGACCCAACCAGCATTGAATTCCATTGGTTTGAATTATTTTCAGCATTTCCACAAACATGGAGTGGTATCTCAGTATTATTTTAACTTCTATCTCAGTATCATTTTAATTTCTCTTTGTAAAGCTTTTGACAAAGTCTTTTGTATTACTCTTGTGAACAAGATGTAGTTTTTGTGTACTAAAAATTAGTACAATTAGGTGAATTTGGAACTATCTGGTTACATGGCCAGACTCAAAAAGTGTCAGTCATTAATATTTTGATCAGTCAGTTTGGGAGGAGGCCATCAGAAGAGTCCCCTGAGGATCTGCACTTGGCTCTGTACTATTTACTATTTTTTTTTTTTCGGTAACCTTTAGGGAATATGTAGATAGACTTACCCAATTTTCAGATAACTCAAAACATCAAGAGAAGAAAATGACAATCACGGAGAGGCAGCATGGTTTTACCAAGAATGAGTCATGTTAGACGAACCTAACTTACTTTTATGACAGGGAAACTATAACCATTAAGGAGTGGCATTAACCCTGAACACCTAGAATTTGACAGAGCCTGGTAAAAAGATGCAAAGGTATAGGCAAAGTGTTAGTTCGATTAGCTAAATTCTGAACTCATTAAATGACGAGACACAAAGAATAATATTTAGTAAACCTGATTGGATTTCCCTAGTAGAGTGCTCCAGTGATCTATTCTTACCCTGTAACATTTTTTTTAAAAAGTCAAAGATGTGAAATACTTATCAAATTTGCAAATGGTAACAAAGCTGAGAAAGACTGAGTTAGGATCCACAAATCATTTAATATGCTGGATCTGAATCTAACAAGGCTAAAACTAATCATACAAAGTATAAGAAGGAGAAATGCAGTGTGTCACACTTTGAAAGTTCCCCTAATATGTCTTTTGCATCCTTGTTAATACCTAGAGTTTTATCTTAGAAAGGCATTACTTTTCTCTTAAGTCTCTGACAGAGAGGTACGTACTGCTTTAGGAAAGTATGCATTATAAGCTATGAGTCATTTACACAATAGCCTGGATGAGTTTTAGATATTTTTCTGAGAATAGTTTTTGATGAATAATAAGTGATTAAAAGGAATGGAATTAGAATACTGCTGAGCAAGGATAAGCAGAAGAAACCTCTAAAATAAGAAGACTGAGGGGAGTAGTTGAAGACAAAGGCCACCTCTATAATTTTCATGGAATCTTAGAATGTTGCTTGTAAGGTATCAAAAAGATCACTTAGTTTCACCTCACCATTGTACATATAAGACTCCAAGAGGGGAAATGATAGGCCTGTGGTCCCATAGTTAATTAGTGGTTGAATGAGGACTAGAGCCCTGATTTCCAATGCTCTTTCCACAACTCCTGAGTACAAAGCTATCTTTGGTCTTAGACGAGCATAAACCAAGTAAGGTCTGAGAAATAGAGCCTATGAGTTTCCAATATATTAGCCAAATTCTTTTCATGTTCTTTTCTTTTTAAAAAAAAATTATTTATTTTTAGTTTTCAACATTTACTTTTATAAGATTTTGAGTTCTAAATTTTCTCTCCCTCCTTCCCTTTCCCTCTCCCCAAGATGGCAGTACAATCTAACATAGGCTCTGCATTCATGTTCTATTCTGAGCAGAAGTAGGAGGTTGTCTTGGCCTTTGCTTCTTTTATCATCCTATTTTCCAAAACTTATCCTTTGACACATTCTGCCTAATTTGTATCTTAAGACAGGAAACTATCAAGCATTGACTTTTTGCACCTAATTTTTCTGCTCTGGTTTCTTCAGGAGGCTGTTTTTGGTTGAATGAAAAAGAATAAAGAAATACTTGGTTATAGTCACCCTGAAGCATGTTACTATGGTATAAAGAGCAGTTTGGTGGAGTTGGAGTAAGAAATATTGGGTTTAAGTCCTGGTTCAACTGTGTACTACCTTTGTGATTTAGGCAAATCATGGAAACTTCTTGTGATGAAAAAAACATCCTGAAACTTCAATTTCCTCAGTAAAATGGGGAAATAATGGTTATATGTCCTACCTTGAAGGTTGCTAGGAGAAAACTACTTTGTAAACCTAAAAGTCTTACAAGTTATTATCATAACCTTAATGGAATGCCAATAGGCCAAAGAACTGGAGATGCCAAGAAAGATGAAGGAGGTGGTTTTTGTACCTTCTCAAATCTTTTGTTTTGACTACAAGAGCAATAGGTATTTGGTTGGCTTGAATATCAATCAGTTTAAATTATTGAAACAGCCTCCTAATTCAACTCTCTGACTCAAGTCTCTCCCCACTCCAGGACATCTTCCACATTGTTGCCAAAAAAATTTACCTTAAGTACAGAATTCACCATATGACTCTCTTACTCATACAACTACAGCGACTTCCTGTGGCCTCTAGGATAAAATAGAAATTCACTTGTGAAGCTTTTAAAGCTGTATACAACCTAACTCAATCTCTTTTCAGCCTCCCTGCACATTAGTGCATACTTCCACACTGCAATCCAGCTAAACTGGACTTCTCTGGGTTTTTTATTCAGCACACTCCATCTGTGGGCCCTCCCACTGACTGTCCCCCATGCCTGGAATGTACCCCATCCTTACTTCTGCCTCCTTTACCTCTCTCTATATAGCTTAGGATTCATCTTCTACAAGAAGCCTTTTTTTCATCCCCAACTGCTAGTACCCTCTTTCCCAAACTACCTTGTATTTAACTTTTGTTGTTGTTGTGCAATTATTTCAGTCAGGTCTGACTCTGTGACCCCATTTGGGTTTTGATTTTTTTTTGGCAAGAATACTGGAACGCTTTGCCATTTCCTTCTCCAGCTCATTTAACAGATGAGGAAACTTGAGGCAAACAGGGTTAAGTGACTTGCCCAGAGTCACACAGCTATTAAGTGTCTGAGGCCAAATTTGAATTTAGGAAGAAAAATCTTCTAGACTCCAGACCCAGTGTTCTATCCACTGTACCACCTAGCTGCCCTTTATGTATGTATGTATGCATGTATGTATGTATGTGTGTATGTATGTATGTATTATATATACACATATATATGCATGTGTATACATATGTGAATATAAAATATTTATATTTATTTATTGTAAATTGTATATATTTATACTACATATTTTATATGGACTTTATTCAAAGTATGTACTTTGTATAAAAGATATATTTTATATTGCTATATATAAAACATATATTAATATGTACATAAATATATTTGTATATGCATATATTATATGTATACATAGTACATAGAGTATGGAATAAATATAAATGTTTTGTATAATATATTTACATTTATTGACTTTATGCTACATATGTATTATATGTACTTGTTTCCCTCATTAGAATATAAACTCATTGTTAATAGGAATAGTCTTATTCCTTGTACTTGTATTCCTATTGCCTAGAACAGTGCCTGGCTTAGGTGCTTAATAAATACTTGATGATTGATTAATTGATTGAATGAGTAAGGTTTGGGCCATTTTTATCTTTCCCAAAGCCTAAAACATGGAAGATATTTAACAAATGCCTATTAAATGGAATCACCATGATTTCAAAGGTTAAAAAAGCAAAGGCAAAGGTGGTACCTGCATGACCTTTCCTCACTCTGATTAACAAGATTAATCACTGACTCCCTACCCAGCCTGTCAGACCTTCCCCCAGTGTATGTGTCCATCTTTAAAATCATCAGCAAGCCTAATCATGCCATCAGTTGAGAAACTGGAAAGTGATTCTCCAACATGACATATTTGAGGAAGCACTAATGGAATTCTGACAAAGTAGATAAGAAACCGACTATTTACATCTCACACCTGTTCCCTGACAGACAAGCCCAACCAGGGCATATGTGAATCACCTCCTAGAAGAGACAGGTATCTCAATAAGGCAATGGACCATTCAATTTTCCTTCCCCAACTTTGGAGCTACCAAGTGATATATAGGAAAGGCTGATGATTCATCAGGTTGTAGACAGTACTAAGTGACCTGATTATGGTCCTGAAAAGGAAGATAATGATGCTGATGATAATAAGTGGAAGAAATAAAAATCACATGAGACTACTAGGTCTATACCCCTTACAGATTAAATAGAGAAGAAAGGATCTCAAATGTAAGTAAAAATATTTAGAGTAGCCCTTTTTGTGGTAGCAAAGAATTGAAATTGAGGGGATACCCATTAATTAGGGGATAGCTAAACAAATTATGGAATATGTGTATGATAGAATACAATTGGGCTGTAAGAAATGATGGAGGGGATGGTTTTAGGTAAACCTGGGAAGTCTTTTATGAACTAATACAGAGAAAAGTAAGTAGAACCAGAAGAATTTATACAATAATAGCAATGATATTAAGACAAACAACCTTGAAAGACTTGGATCTCTGGTCAACATAATGGCTAACCACAATTCCAGAGAACTCTAGTTGAAACACGTTACCCATCTCCTGATAGAGAGGAGATGGATTCAAAATCTATCTATCTATCTATCTATATCTATATATACATACACATATATATATGTATATATATGTGGGTATATGTGTGTACACACACACATACACACACACACATATGTAGGTCGTGAATAACGTGGAAATTTGTTTTACTTGCCTATGTGTGTTTGTAACAGGGATTTTCTTCTTTTATTTTTCCAGATCATGCAGTTGGGAAGGTAGAAGGAAGATAATACAGATTTGAAAATAAAATAAAATTTAATTTAAAAAAAAAAACCTGTGTGGGAACTCCTAGGAAAAGAAATATATGATGCCCAAAGTCCCGACCATTACTGAACTTGTACTGCTGAACCTACCGAAGATGATCTTGCATCCCATTAATTTTATATTATTTAGGTAGTTCAGTGGTGCAGTACATCAGACTTGGAGTCAGGAAGACCTGAATTCAAAGCAGTGTGATCCTGGGCAACTCACTTAACTTCTATCTGTCTCAGTTTCCTCATCTGCAAAATGAAGATTAAAGATATCACCTACCTCCCAGGGATGTTGTGAGATAAAATGAGATAATATTTGTTAAAAAAAAAAAACATTTTGCAAACCTTAAAATGCTATGTAAAAGTTAGTTGTTACTATTATTATTATTATTAAATTACAAAAAACAGCCACCAATCAGTCTATGCAATAGGCCACTGAACGTTAAATATAAAAGAATAATAGATTACTGATTTGTCACAGGACCTTTTATATACAAACTTCATCTAAATAAGATGGGAATAAGGTAATAGCAATGATAACTGGTATTTATGTGGAGTCTTAAGGCTTGAAATGTACTTTACATACATTATCTCATTTGTGATTAAACAAAACTGTGAAGTAGATACAAGTGTCTTTATTCCCATTTTACAGATATGGAAATTGAGGTTCAGAGAAGTTGATTGACTTGGCCTTTAGTCACACAGATCACGTTGAAGGAAAACTACTGAAGATTACTCAGGAGAGCTTCACTGAGTGTCTGCTATGTGCTCAGAAATATGTAAAGAACCTTGTTCTAATCTTCCGTATATTCAGCATCATCTCTCACTGTTGGCCTTTACATGTTCTACATTCTAGACAAATTGGATCACTTGCCATTTCCCAAATTTATCTCACTATCTCTAACTTCTGAGGCCTCTTTATGCTACCTAGATCTTAAAGGATGGATAAGATTTTGCCAAGCAAAATCGTGGAGGGATACCATTCTTGGAATAGAGAATAATGTAAGCACAGACCCAAAAGTCTGAAAGCACAAGGTAGTAGGGGTTACAGAATACACAATATGAGACTGGAAAGATGGTGGAGAGTACCAAGTATAAGACCAAAGAATGTGGACTTGATATAGTAGGTAATAGGAAGCTGTTATTCCCTTTATCAGTCACATTCCTGGAACAAGCCATCTATACCAATTACTTCCACTTTCCTGTCCTCCCACTGTATCCTCAACTTCTTGTGATCTAACTTCTGACTTTATCAATCAATTGAGATTGGTCTCTCTAAAATTACCAATGATACACTGATTGACAAATCTAATGGTATTTTTTCCTCATTCTTCTCTGCTGTATTTGACCATCTTTTTCCTCATTTTTCTCATTGGCCATCCTTTCCTCCTGAATATTCTCCCCTCTCTGAGTTTTTGTGGTATTACTCTCATCTGATTCTTTTCCTATCTGTCTGGCCACTTATCTTCAGTCTCCTTTGCTGACTCATTATCCATATCATATTTTCTAATTGTGGGTATACACCAAGGCTCATCCTTGGACTCTTTTCTCTACTCTTTCTATATTTTCTCTTAGTTACCTCATCAGGTCCCATGGGTTTAATTATCATCTCTTTGAAAATGACTGAAAGATTTACATATTCAGCCCTAGTCATATAGAGATTGGAGACTAAAGAGAAAATAGGAATGATGGTAGAGGCAATCTGCTGGAGAAGATGGGAGGAGATGAGATCAAGGGGTACAAGTGGAGAAGTTGTCTTTGATCAAAGAGAAGGATCACCTCTTTATCAGAGACTAGAGTGAAGGAGAAGATTGTAAGGGATGATATCAGAGGGATATAAGATGAGAAGGGGAGAAGAGGGAGTTCTGAAATGGTCTCATTTTTTTCAGTGAAGTATGAGTTGTAGTCCTCAGATGAGAAGGTAGAGGGAAGGAGGTGCTATGGAATGCTTGAGGAGAGAAGAGAATGTTTGGAACAGCTGTTCTAGTAAATGTGGTAAAGAATTAAATAGGGAGGAGTAGAATAATTGCCTTGCTGTGGTGAGGGCCCAGTTGAGATTAAATAACACAGATTTGTGGTGGAGTGATTGGAAGTAATGGTGAGAACAATGAACAGGGTGAAAGGTCACAAAGTATAGGCAGAGGTGTGCTGGTAAATATTTAATAATGGTCTCTGGGGGAAAATGCATGCATGACACACTCTTAAGTTTAATCTATATTATTAAGATCTCTTTATCACTTTCTTAAGACAATAAGCAAAACAACACATCTAACGTTGATTTGTAGTGTTTGCCAATTTCTGAGGTGTAAATTCTCACACTGAAAATTTAACAATCAGTTCTTGTGAGTATACCCCATTAAGGAAAGATGGAGTGATAAAATCTTATAATCAGACAAAAGAATTTCAGAGTTTATGAACACGGAAGTAGGATACTAGTGGGTGATAGCAATATCTAGGGTTATGACCATGCTTGCATACAAATTGTGGTGGAGTGGAAGAGTAGGCTATGAAAATTGATGAGATTGAAGAGGTAGGACATTTAGAGGGTTCAAACTTAACACATCCAAAACAGATGATATCTTTTGCTCTAAACCCTCTCCTCTCCTGAATTTCCCTGGTCCTGTCAAGGGCACCATCATCTTCCCAGTCTCCCAATTTTGCCAACTTGATGTTATATTTAACTCACTCCACATATCATTCAGTTACGAAATCTTGCTATTTCTACTTCCATGACATTTCTTACCTCTGATCCCTTCTCTCCATGCACACAGTCAAAACTCTAGTAGAGTTCCACAGCACCTCTGCCAATTCCATTGCAATGGCCTTGTCTTAAGTCTCTCCCCACTCCAATCCATCCTCCTTATAAATTTCAATAAGTTGAGTTTCCTAAACAGAATTTTGACCATTCTTTTACTCACTAAATTCCAGTAGCTCCCTGTTGCCCCTAAGATAAAGTAAGAATTTCTCTGTATGTCTTTTAAAGTTCTTATAACTTGGCCCAAACTATCTTTCCAATCTTATTATATGCTCTTCATCTTCCCACACTCTACAATCCATCAAATGGGTCTCCTCTCTATTCCTCACCCAGCACTCCCATATCCACTTATGTGCTAGCTGTAACCCCATGCCTGGGATGAATTCCTTCCTGGCCTCTCCCTCATAAAATTCCTCACTTCTTTCAAGATTCTGCACAAACACCACCTTCTACACAAAGCCTTTCCTGATCCCCCCAATTGCTGGCATTGTCCCTCCCTAACTACCCTGCATTTAACAAACTTATCTGCATTTTGTGTTTATTCTGTATACATGTGTGCATGTGCATCTTGTCTCTCCAATAGATCATAAATTCCTTGAGTGGAGAGATTGCTTCCTTTATATCATGGCATAGTAGATGGAGAGCTGACCTGAGTCAGAAAGACCTGTGTACTAAATAGTTCCAACCTCCTCTGATATATACTGGCTGTGTGACCCTGAGCAAATTAGGGGCAGAAGAAGAAGCATTTATTAAGCACTTATGATGTGCCAGGGACTGTGCTAATCACTTTACAAATATCTTATTTGATTCCCACAACAACTCTAGAGGGTGGGTGCTATTATTCTCCCTATTCTTCCATTAAAGAGGCAGCTGGGTGTCACAGTGGATAGAGTCAGGAAGGCCCGAGCTCAAATTTGGCCTTAGATACTTACTAGCTCTGTGACCCTGGACAAGTCACCTTACTGCCTCTGTTTTCTCAACTGTAAAATGAGTATCATAATACCACCTACCCGCCAGTGTTGTTGTGAGGATTAAAATAAGATAGTATTTGTAAAAAGTGATTAGCACAGTGCCTAGCACATAGTAGGTACAATATAAGTGCTTATTCCCTTCTGCCCCTTTTAAAATCAGTTTACCTTTCAATGCTCCAGGCAATTGTCTATGACTCCTAAGTTGCAGGGCAAGTCTAATCTATATTGCTAGAAAGGGTGTTTTCACTGGGAATTCCCTATACTGGTGAAATCATAGATCTTGTAAAATCGTCTTGTTCCCAGCACTTAGCACAATGCCTAGCCCACAATAGGTATTTAATAAGTGCTTAATGATTGATTTGAGGGTTTCTGAGCAGAGGAATGGTAGGATTAGAGCTGGTGTATAAGGAAGAGTACTATTCTGACAAGGATATGAAAGATAGATTAGAGGTGAAAGAATTTATTTATTTGTTTGTTTGTGTGTTTATTTATTTATTTGCTTTTTGGTGAGGCAGTCAGGGTTAAGTGACTTGCCCAGGGTCACACAGCTAGGAAGTATCAAGTGTCTGAGGCCAGATTTTGAAAGAAATTCTTAAAACTCAGCAAAAGACCCAATGGGGTCTCCTTAAACAGGAACGGGTCCATTAAAGTGAAGCTAATATAAGCTAAACTGTTATCTTTACAATTACAAATTAAGGTTTTAGTAAGAGGCCTAATCATGGCTCTTATGTTACAAGGATCGAATGAGATAATAAAGTGCTTAGCACAGAGCCTGGCATGTAGTAAGGACTACATACATTCAGACTTTCCTCCTGGGAAGGGAATGCACTGATAAATTGATTTAAGTATTTTTTGTCTCCTCTTTCTGATTTGTAGATCAATAGATTGTTATTCTGGTTAATAAACTAGCCTGCTGTGAGTCAAGTTTGTATGAATCAGTTTTCCCAAAGCAGGATCATTTCTAGGTAGACTGATACAATCGACCTGCCAAGCCTGCAGCACTGAGGATTAGACCAGACCTGGAGTGGCCCCACCAGGACGTTTCTGGGACAAGAATTATTGGTCCGAGAAGCCAGATGGCCCAGTTTGGGAACACCATCATATAGCTGCCATATTTTCCTACTTCTGATTCTAGGAACCCATTCACATTCACATAGGTTCTCAGAATTGTACGAACCTTAGAGATTATCTAGGCCAAGCCATGCCTGAGTATCAATTCCCTCTCCAACATCCTAGCAGTCATCCAGCTTTCACATGAAAACTTCTGGTGAGAAGGAAATCTCTTCCAATAAACCCACTTATGGGTCTATGGATAGATTTCAGGGGGTATGGGAATTTGTATAGAAAAAAATATTACAACTTTATTTTCACTAACCTCTAAGTGAAATTTAGCATTCCCTTTAATCATTGAAGAACACCATTTTGAGCTCCACAGGCTTTCCTGGATAACCAAAGGAGTCCATGATGCCTCCAAAACTTAAGAACTCCGGAAATAGTGTTTTTAAAAGTCTCCAAGCTTCTTATTGCCCATTCACTTAAAAAAAAACCCTCTACCTTTCAATATTTTCTTAACAAAAAGCCAAATTTTACTTGCTTTTCTAAAACTGAAAATTTGCCTGGTAAATTTCTTTAATTTTCTGCATCTCACTAGTATTTGGAATTTAATTGTGTTACAGTCTTAGCTTAGCAAACTCACGGTGTCCTGTCACACAGTTATGTCACCATCTTGTGGTCTGTCAAGATATTGACACTAAGGACTTTTAAATTCATGTTGTATTTAACCAACTAGATGCAAAAAAGATTTTTGTTCTAGCAAAAGCAGCACCTGACAAATGTTCAGCTTTTATTAATTGTTACAAACTGCATGAAATTAAGCATAGGGCCAGAAATTTCTACTCATGTTTTGGAGTTTGATTATTTAGAGGTCTTTGTTCTAGGTAGTAAAATTCCTCAGAATTAGGAGAGGAAATTGAATATAATAATTTGCCATGTGGCCATCAGAACCATATTTTTTTCCAAGTTTGATTGGTGACAAGAGAATTCTTATTTTGTGATTCCTTACTTTTCTAAATTCTTAGAAAGTCTCAAGGACAATAGTGCTTTAGGAATTATAGACATAGACGTAAGAGATAGTGACCTGAGTGACCTTAAGGGTCATCTAGTCCAACCCCATCATTTTACAGCTGAGGAGACTGAGGCCCAAAGAGGCAAAGAGACTTACCCATGCTCAGATAGGAGGAATAAGTGAAGAAGTCAGTTCTAAGCCAGTTCTTACTCCAAATTCAGTACTCTTTTCACTATACCACATTTACTCATCTGTTTTGATTTTCCTATAGCCTACTTTGTAACAATATGTAATTAAGTAAATTCACTTTTGTCCAAGCTTGGGGCATCTTCTGATGTCCTTTGATCTTTACCATTGAATTGGATAAAGTGTGTATTACATTGTATTCCAGAAGGGAAAAGAAAAAAAGACCCTTCTGTACTGGCCACTTAAACAAAAGGAGACAATATGTTTCTTTTTTTCTATTTAAAATCCCCTTTGGAGATATTGTGGACAAATGGGACAGGAAGAGCTCTGAATTTTCTCCCAAGTACAAATCTCCTACGTTGCTTAAAATATATGTGTAGTAAAAAGATGACTGCTGAATAGGACACATCTGGTTTTGCTTTAGGCATTTAGAATATAAAATTGTCCTCTAATCTGCTTTTCACTTAAGCATTTTGTGGATCAAAGAGCTATTGGTGCATTTCATGTGGGGTGATGGGTCAACCACAGAACTGTCACTCCCGGGTCAGCTATCTCTTAATCTATAATTCCTAAAATACTATTGTCCTTGAGACTTTCTTAGAATTTAGGCAGTTAGGCGGCACAATGCATAGAGCACTAGACCCAAATTCAAAACCAGTCTCTAACACTTAACTAGCTAGGTTACCCTTGACAAGTCACTCAACCTCAGTCTGCCTCAATTTCCTCATCTGTAAAAAGGGATTAATAATAGCACCTACCCACCCCAGGATTGTTGTAAGAATCAAATGAGATAATATTTGTAAAGCACTTTGTAAACCTTAAAGAGCTACATAAATGCTAGCTATTATTATTACTTTTTGGTTCTGGTAAAAAGAATGTATGGAAGGAGGTTAGAAATGGTGAACAAGCGAAAAGTTACAAAATCACAAAGGTGTTACTGAAGATCTTACAGCAAAGAAGATCTTAGGATTCTGTATGTTGCAAAGTGAGCTTCATCGTCTTCTTAGCTTCTAATCCGAGCATATATGAGCCCTTCTAGATGTATCTGCCCACACACCTTCTCTGGGGAGCCCAAAGTTCCCTCTGCTTTTTTTTTTCCTCTTTTTTCTTCAGACCTCCTTTGTACTTTATCCCACTGTCCCTTCACTCACCTAATACCGGGCATTCTCAGGGAAGACAATGGGATGAATCCCCAGGTGTTGGAAAAAACTCAATAGAGGAATGGAGAAAGGTAACCCCAGGCATTTCCTCCCAAATTCAGATAAACCTATTTGGCTGTAAGCTCTATGGGAGATATAGAATGAACAATGAAGCTGAAGTCAGAAACCAGAGTAGTTCTAGTGAAGTAAAGCCCCACTCCTATTGTTATTAGCTACCTGTATGACCTCAGAGAAATCACTTAAGCTCACCAAGTCTCTTTTTTTTTCCATTCATAAAATTACGGATAAAAATGGCTGACTTGCCTACCTCACAGGCTTGTTCGGATATACTCCCTGCCTCACAGAGGCCAGATTCATATTTTTTTATATTCATATCTTACAAGAAGAGTTAGAGGTACATTTCAAGTCCAAATGCTTTAGTTTCAGAATCTCTGAATTTTGTAGCTTGAATATATATTTATATCTATATACATATATGTATCTACACACACATATGTATACATATATATTAATTGTATTGTTTATTGGTTCTGTGGTTTGAACTAATCTGTACTCCCCAAAAGAATTGCCCTCCCCCCTCCCATGAGAGATAGCTAAGTGTCACAGTGGATAAAGCACTGACCCCGGACTCAAGAAAATTTGAATACAAATCCAGCCTCAGATATTTATGGACTGTGTGACCCTGTCACTTAACCCCTGTTTGTCTCAGTTTCCTCAACTGTAAATTGAGGATAATAGCACCTACCTCCCAGGGTTGCTGTGAGGACCAAATGAGATACTATTTATAAAGTGATTAGCACAGTGCCTGACACTGAAGGTGCTTAATAAATGCTTATTCCTTTCCTTTTTTCTTTCCTTTCCTTTACCTTCATTTCTTTTTCCTTCCCTTCCCTTGGCTTCTCTTTCTCTTTCCTTCTTTCCTTCCTTCCTTCCTTCCTTCCTTACATCCTTCCAATTCAAAGAAATAGGACCCTTCACACGGGGAACATTCCATGATAGCCTCTTTGCAGATGGATGCAATCAGTGCTGAAATCACTTGGGCAAGTTTCCCCTCCCTCCTTCCCTCCTTCCCTCCTTTCCTCTCTCCCTCTCTCCCTTCTTCCTTCCTTCCTTCCTTCCTTTCTTCCTTCCTTCCTTCCACCATATACCAGGCACTAGTTTCTGCCTGAAGATCTCCAACAAAAAGAAATCCAATACCTCTGGAGGCAACAAAAAAACATTCTAGATATTAGGAAGTTTTTTTTTTTCTCTTTGACCTCAAGCCTAAATTTGCTTCTTTGTGACTTCCAACCATTAAGCCTCCTTCTGTCCTCTGATTCCAAATTAAATAAGCCTAATGTCTTTTCCACTTGACAATCTTTTAATCCTTGATAATAGCTCTCACTTTCCCTCTGAATTTACTCTTCCCCAGGCTAAGTTTCTCCAGTTCCTTCAATCACTCCCAACATAGCACAGACTCAAAACCCTTCACAATTCTAGCTACCTTGCTCTGGACCATCCCCAACTCATTAATGTCTTTCTTCAATTGCCATGCTCAGAACTGAGCACAATATGTTAGATGTGATGTGGCCAGCAGTGTAGAGTGGGACAATGATGTCTTTGTCCCTGGAAGCTATGCAACTCAAATCACGTGAACTTTTGTAGGCTGCCATATCAAATTATTGACTTTTATTGAGCTTGCTACTAAATACACTAAATCTCCTTGATCATTATAAACCAAACACCATGTCTCCCCCAACTTGTTCATGAAGGTGACTTTTTTGAACCTACATGTAAGATTTTACATTTTCTTGATTAAATTTCATCTTATTAGATTACAGCCAACAGTCTGACCTGTCATGATCTTTTTGGATACTGATTCTGTTACATGGAATATTAGCAGTCCTTTTCAGCTTTTCATCATTTGTACAAAATCTAATATTTAAAGCTGTGATATTCTAGAAAGGCTCTTTGTTTCTTCCAGGACTAGAATTTCTGGCAATAGATGGTCTCCACTATGGACACATCCCCTCCTCCTGTCTGGTACCTTAATCAATCAACCAATCAATCAAATATTCATTAAAAGACTTCTCTCTACCATACTTCTGTCACATTTCTTTTTCTGCAACTCCTTATATTTGTAATATTTCATGCAAGGAACTTTCATCTCTCTAGCCAGCTTTTAGCAGCTTCCCACCAGTGATATTAGAGGTGAAAAAATAAAAATAATCAGTGTCCTCTGCTAGAGCTCCCACTTCTCCCTCTAACACCCCTGGACTTCATCTTCATCCCTGAATTATCTTGCTGTATGGGATGACCCAGTATTCTCCCAGCAAACTTGGAGGAGTGACAAGAGCCTAGTGTAAGCTTAGCCAAGTCTTCAAGCCCATAAGATCATTGACTTTCTTTCCCCCTTCTGTACCTGAAGATCATTTCTCTGGAGCCCTGGATTCTCCTCTACTGACTGAATTTAAGATGTAACCCATCACCTCTTGCAATCCCATTATAGCCTTGTCTCACAATTGTCCCTTGAGTGACTGTGATCCAGATGTATACTTGCCCCATCTTCCCTTATGAATGACCCTTCCTTATGTCCTTGGTAGTCTTGAGGTAAGCCATAACTTTCCCTTTTTTATGTAAGTTAAAATTCACTGAATACAGTCCTATTGCATTTTCTACCATTGGCCAGTTTCCCTCTTCAGGGGGAACTTAGTCTCCAAAAGCAAATGCAATGGATGAAGACAAGAGCCCTCTATAACTGGGTTTACAAATCTGAGTAATCTCCTCACTGTCACCCAAGGATGTCTTGTATATTCCTGATTCTGTAGATATCTTCAAGCATATGATTACCTCTTCTACAGTGCCATTGCAAAGAGCAGCAACTCTTCAATGCCTATGCATTCTGCAATGCCCAGCTCAACTTTTACATTTTCAGGGTCACATAATTTCTGATATTGACATAAGAATTATGAAGAGAATAGGGAATAGCTCAGAAGCTTATATAAATGACTTTGTGACACAGGTTCATCAGTACCCAAACCCTGTGTTTTGCTTTGTGTCCGAGATCTCAGGCAACAAGTAGCGTGGCTCAGCACACATTTCTCCAGTTACATACAACACAAGCGACACAAAGAGAAAGCTATCCAACAATAAGAAGTCACCAGACACTTCCTATTCTACCGCTGCCTTTGCTCTACTACAAACACACCTCATCTGGATAAATATCTCCCTCCTTTTAAAACAAACGCTTTTATGACAGCAGCCAAATGAGCAAGTCAAATACCATTTGGGGAGGTCTGCATTTTAGTGATTTTATTTAATGCCTGCAGACAACCTCCGAATGGGAAAGAAGCTGGTGAAGTCCTCAGGATTATTATCCAAAGCTGCTGCCTTCCTTTCCTCCTCCCCTATGACTCAACTACCCCATCTCCCTTAGATGTGGCAATTATACATAGTCAGAAAGCACTAGCTGGATTAAAAGAGATCAATTTCCAGCAGAAATTTCCATAACTCTTGTATATATAACATGGGCCACCCCTTGTGTTCTTGGGTAACTGCCCTTAGGTTAAAAGTAAATGTGTTTTATACTCTACTGCACAATCAGATGACTATCTATTTGCTATGATGCCTTGCAAAACTCTTGTAAGTGTATTTGCCTGCAAGCAGGACTTATTCTCAAAATTCCAAAACTTTGTTGTATTAAACATGCCTGGACACTTAACAACAGCATGTGCGTTATTTTGATGGCAACTGAGAATAGTTCATGTTGATTTCTTTCCCTGTATTGGTTCAGTTTCATCAGCTCACCTCTCAGCTACCAATTGGAACACTGAAGGAGATCTGCTTTTCAATCTCATGACACTTTGCTTAAAAATCCTTTGTGGGAAGATGTTGGGATTTGTTTTTTCTCGGGGTAGTTTTGACGGTCTCCAATGACGTGGTGCAAACGTTCAATTTCTGTTGATTGCATCAAGCTGTCAAACTTCACCTACTTTTCCTCTTGAGCTTGAATCTTGGAGGCTTGAAACTGTTTTTCAAAATGAATGAAAGCTCTGTTTTAAAAAGACCAGCTTAACTTCTCTACAGCTGTTTGTTGCCAGCAGAAAGTTAATTAGGGTGACAATGAAGAATTAATTTACTCTCTGATTTTTACCTTAACTTTCAAAGGTTACTCTGCGTTCAGATAATAAGATATTTGCATTATGCTTAAGGTGTGCACAAAATAGAAGGGTTTTGGTTCCCCTCCTCCATATTCTTAGTAGTCTCCCTGGCCCCCTCTCCAGGCCCTTTATTTAATTCTTCAGTATGTATTAATTTATTTTTTAATTTAATATTTTATTTTCCCCTAATTACATGTAAAAGAATTTTTTAGCATTTGTTTTAAAAAATTTTTGATTTCCATATTCTCTCCCATCCCACCTCATTGAGCAAGGCAATCAATTTGATATAGGTTATACATTTGCAGTCATGCAAAAATATTTCCATGTTGGTCATGTTGTGGAAGAAAACACAGATTAAAAAAAAACGAGAAAAATAAAGAAAAGTATGCTTTGATCTGTATTCAGACTCCATCAGTTCTTTCTTTGGAGATGGATAGCATTTTTCATCATAAGTCCTTCAAAACTGTCTTGGATCATTGTATTGCTGAAAGTAGCTAAGTCATTCATAGTTCATCATACAATATTGCCTTTACTGTATACAATATTCTCTTGGTTCTGCTCATTTCTCTTTGCCTCAGTTCATATAAGTCTTTCCAGATTTTTCTGGGAGCATCCTGCTTGTCATTTCTTATAGCACAATAGTATTCCATCACAATCACATACAACTTGTTTAGTCATTCCCCAATTGATGGGCATTCTCTAAATTTCCAATTCTTTGCCACCACAAAAAGAGTTGTTATAAATATTTTTATACACATACTTTTCCTGTTTTTTATACCTAGAAGTGCTATTGTTTGGTCAAAGGGTATGCATGGTTTTATAGCACTTTGGGCACAGTTCCAAATTACTCTCCAGAATGATTGAAGCAATTCACAACTCCACTAACAATGAATTAGTATCCCAATTTTCCCACATCCTCTCCAACAATTGTCATTTTTCTTTTCTGTCATATTGACCGATTTGTTTCGTGTGGCATGGTAGCTCAGAGTTGTTTTAATTTGCATTTCTCTAATCAATAGTGATTCAAAGCATTTTATGTGACTATACATAGCTTTGATTAATTCATCTGAAATCTGTTCATATCCTTTGACCATTTATCAGTTGAAGAATGACTCATTTCTAAAATTTGACTAAGTTCTCTATATATATTTGAGATACAAGGTCTTTATCACAGAAACTTTCTGTAGTTTTTTTCACAGTTAAGATTACTAACTACGCATTTTCCTGCATTATATTTCCCCTGTTTATCCTACTCTCTCTTTTTACCCTGTTCATTCTCAAAAGTATTTTGCTTCTGACTTTTACCTCCCCCAATCCACCCTCCGTTCTATCAGTGTGCCCCTTCTCTTTTCCCATTCCCCTCCTATATTCCTGTAGGGTAAGATAGATTTCTACACCCAACTGAACGTGTATGTTATTCCCTCTTTGAGCCAATTCTAATAAGAGTAAGGTTCATGGGCTCTCCCCCACCTACCTCCTCTTCCCCTCCATTGTAAAAGCCCATTTGCACCTCTTTTATGTCAGATAATTTACCCCATTCTATCATTCCCTTTCTCCTTCTCCCAGTGCATTGCTCTTCCTCACCCTTTAATTTTATTATTTTTTAAGATCATCATCCCATCATACTCAACTTACATTCATTCCCTTTGTCGATGTACACTTTTTCTGACTGTCCTAACAATGAGAAAGGATTTTAGGAATTACAAGTACCATTTTCTCTTTGACCTCAGAGCTCTGGAATTTGGCTATAATATTCCTGGGAGTTTTTATTTTGGGATTTTTTTTCAGGAGATGATCAGTATATTATTTCAATTCCTATTTTATCCTCTGGTTCTAGAACATCAGGGCAGTTTTCTTTGATAGTTTCTTGAAAGATGATATCCAGACCCTTTTTTTAATCATGTCTTTTAGGAAATCCAATAATTTAAAAATATCTCTCTTGGATCAATTTCCAGGTCAGTTATTTTTTCAATGAGATATTTCACATTTTCTCCTATTTTTTTCATCTTTTGATTTTGTTTTATTGTTTCTTGCTGTCTCCTAAAGTCATTAGCTTCTACTTGCCTCATTTTAATTCTTAAGGAATTATTTTCTTCAGTCAGCTTTGTACTTCCTTTTCCATCTGGTCAATTCTACTTTTTAAGGAGTTCTTTTCTTCATTGAATTTTTGTGCCTCTTTTTCCCTTTGACCAATTCTGCTTTTCAAGGCATTCTTCTCTTCATTGGATTTTTGTGCCTCTTTTACCATTTGGCCTATTCTGTGTTTTAATGTATTATTTGCTTCAGTATTGTGTATGTGTGTGTATGTGTGTGTGCTTCCTTTATCAAGTTGTTCACTCTTTTTTCATGATTTCTTTTTGCATTGCTCTCATTTCCCTTTCCAAATTTTCCTCTACCTCTCTTGATTTTTAAAATCCTTTTTGAGCTCTTTCATGGCCTGAGATCAAGTCATATTTTCCCTTGAGGCTTTGGATGTAGGAGTTTTGACTTAGTTATTGTTTGAATTTGCATTTTGATCTTCCCTGTCACCATAGTAACTTTCTATAGTCAGGATTTTTTCTGCTATTTGCTTATTTTTCCAGTCTATTTCTTGACTTTTAACTATGCTAAAGTGGGACTCTGCTTCCAGAGTGGAGGGGTTACTGTCTCAAGCTTCAGGATTTTTGTGCAGATGTTTTCAGAGATAATTCTGGGGAACTGTAAGTTTTCTGTTCTTCCAAGGTAGTATGATTGAGGGAAAGGTGTGTTTACTACTCTCCAGGCCTGGGCTCTGGTTAGTGAGTGACCACAAGCACTCTTTTCTGTCCTGGAACTGTAACTAGCTCCCCTGAGGAGCTAGGAAGTGTCCCAGCTCCCCTTAGGTCACAAGGTCTGGTGTGCTAGTGCTCCTCCTCACCCTGGAACTAAGAACCAGGACTACAACACAGATTGAAGTATGGACAATGCAACGGAGTCCTGCCCAGCAAAGGGAACTCCTGTAATCTCATTCTGACCCATTGTCTGACCCCCTTAACATCTGTGGGCTGACAGGTCCAGAAACTGCCACTATCACCACTGATTCAGTCATCCCCTAGGTATGCTCCTGATTTGCTGGGGCTTGGTCTGCACTGGCATGGCCTGTGTAGGACTGTGTTCCACTCTCACCCTGGTGCAACAAATCTTTCCTGCCAACCTTCTCAGTTGTCTTGGGCTAGAAAATTATATCACTCCCTAGGAATCTGTGCTTTACCCTGTACTGTTTAACGTTTTCATCAATGACTTAGATGAAAATATAAACGGAACGCTTTTCAAAGTTGCAGATAACTCAAACCTGGTAGGGATAGCTAACATGTCAGATGACAGAATCAGTTTCCAAATGGTATCAACAGACTAGAATTTTGGGCCAAATCAAAAATACAATTTAATAAGGATAATAGAGTCCTACCATTGTTGTTATTGTTTTTTTTTAATCAGCTTTACAAGTACAAGATGATTACATCACAATTATGACTAGAAATCAGTTCAAACAAAAAAATTATGTGGAAGCTTCAGTGGACAGCAAGTTCACAGTATAAGTCCACAGTGCAATACAGCACATATCCCCCCCCCAAAAAAAAGGAATGCAATCTTAAACTTCATTGAGGAGTAGAATGTTCAAGAATGAGGAGGTGCTAGTCACACTCTATTGTCCCAATTCAACCACATTGGGAATATCGTATTAGTTTTAGGAACCGTGGTTTAGGAAGGACACTGATAAATAAACTGGAGAGAGCGCAAAGGAGAGCAATCAGAAGGTTGAAGGGCATTGAGAAGAAGGCCTATGAGGATTAGTAGAAGAAAGTGAAGGTGTTTAGCCTGGGGGGAAAAAAGATTTAAGAGTGCCACATAGCCCTCTTTACGTATTTGAAGGCTTGACTTGTGGAAGACGGATTAGATCTGTTTTGTTTGCCTCAGAGGGCAGAAGTAGGAACAATGTGTAGAGATTTCAGAGAGGCAGATTTAAGCGTGATACAAGGAAAAACTTCCTAACAACTAGGACTATCTCAAAGTGGAATGGGCTGGTCACTAGAAAATAAACTCAGGACTACATCAGTGAGAAGGAATTCGGTTCAGGTACTGGACCGACTAGATGACTTTGTTGGTCCCTTCTAATTCTGGGATTCTGGACAGTGCGAAAGACATTCAATGCAGTTATACATTTCTAGGAACCAGTTGTACGTAGTGAAGACCAAGTATTTTGAACTTTCTGTATCATGGTTTGAAAGTATATAATATAAGCATTATTAAAGTAACATCTAAATCATGGCACGCAGTTCAACTTGCCTCTGATTCCCATACCAAGGAGAGTGTAAGGTGGCCATCGGATAAAATAATAAATAACAATAATCACAGCTCCTATACATACAGGAGCTGTGATTATTATTATAAGTTACATAATTATATATTATATAATATATATAATTATAAATATGTATATATTGTACAAAGCTTTTCTTACTTATTTCATTTGTTCCTCACAACAACTCTGTTAGGTAGTCACTACAGTTATGATTACACCATGACCATCCTACAAATGAGGAAACTGAGGCTTAGAAAAGTTGAGTTACTCACCTAGCAAATGTCAGACACAAGGTTCAAACCTAGGGATCAACAAGCATTTAGTATTTGCCTGCTGTGGTTCCAGGCACTTCACTAAGCAAAGGTGGTATAAAGAAAGGCAAAAAGAACCACTCCCCACCCAGCCCCTGACCTCAAAGAGCTCACAGTCTAAATTACTCTCAAGTCCAGTGCTTTTACGACTAAACCACACTTCTGATATGACCTCTAAAATAACATTTCTGAATAAAAGTTAGTATTTGAGCAAAAGAAAAAGCTAACCCTAGGCCACCATGTTTAGAGTTCAAGGGAGTTTTCAGGTAGATTTCATTTCCAATCCAATTCAATCCTATAAACATAATGGAGTTTTACAATCCTGTTTCTGGCTGTGTATAACTCAGGAGCTCACACTATGAGATAATGAAAAATCTTCTAATTGGCTCCAGAACCAGAGGAGCTGAAGATCCTGTGGGTATATGGAAAGAGTGAACTATACCTTCACCTCTCCCTTCCTTTCTGACTATGAAGACTGGATTGTTCCCAGATTCATTTGGGAGTTTTGTGGAAGACTCAGACAAAACAGAAAAAGTTTAGAAACTCAGAAATGCATAAAAGATATGTAAAGTGTTATATAATATCAAAATAAGAGTCAACTGAGTAAAGGAGTGACTGCCCTGTCTCTTCTTTTCCTTTCTCCTTCTCTGTCTCTGTCTGTCTCTGTCTCTCTCTCTGTGTCTTTCTCTGTTTCTCTCTGTCTGTCTGTGTCTCTGTGTTTGTCTCTCTGTCTTTTTCTGTCTCTCTGTCTCTTTCTGTTTCTCTGTTTCTCAGTCTCTGTCTGTCTCTGTCTCTTTCTCTGTCTCTCTCTATCTGTCTCCCTATTTCTCTCTGTCTCTCTGTCTCTGTTTTTCTGTTTCTTGGTCTCTCTGTCTCTGTCTCTGTCTGTCTCTGTCTCTGTCTTTCTGTCTGTCTCTGTCTCTCTGTCTCTGTCTCTCTGTCTCTGTCTCTCTGTCTTGTCTCTCTCCGTCTCTCTGTCCCAAAGGCATTTGGGATTTAATGCCCAAAGGCATCCTCCACTGGCATGCTAGCTGGGCTGAACCTATTCTTGTATCTCTAAGCTAGGCAGGCATTCTAAATAACAAACAAAATTGTGGGCAAGGGGAGAAGCTACAATTATCTGAATTAGCAAGTGATGTTACTCCAACGGCCATGCACTGGTTAGCTCCCAAATTCCCCCTTTACTTTGTGCTATGAAGATATAGCTCAAATGTCCCTTCAGAAAGGGCTGCCAAGGTCTAACTCAGCCTTTGACTCATGCTGTAGCCATGGACATCCCACGCAATACTAAGAAGCCATCACTTCATTACCACTGGCAGGAGGCTCTTCTGTTGCTAAGGGACAGCTCACAATATTTAGCATTGGAGAAACAAGGAGTGATGACTATAAATTTTCCTAAAGTGGCTGCTATTTATGGCTTTTTTGTGTACTAGAAAACAACTTAGTGAGGAAATATGAGGAAAAGAGCGTGTAAACCATGCATAGTAGAGAGTTTCTAGGGCTCACCTATAAGGAGTAATATGGCTTTCTCAGGCTCCTTGAAATCAAGTCTGGTCTACAGATTCCAATGTTTCTCGTTGGCGAATTGGGAAGGAGAGGCATTTCTCTGATTTATTCTGTGAAAGCAGTAGTTTTCAAAGTGTGGTCCCAGGACTTCGGAGGTTCCCTGAGACCAAGAGGCATGTAAGGTCAAACTATTTTTATAATAATACAAAAATATTTTCAAATCTAATACATAAATATCAATAGATATATAAATATCAATAGATATAATATATGTAAATATCAATAGATATAACCCACGTAAACAAAAGCTCATAGGGTAGGATGGTCCTCGATGATTTTTAAGAGAGTTTGAGAGCCATTATCTTAAAGACAAAGGCTCTCCGACTTGGACTAGCCCCTGACACAGAAGAACCGTATAACCATACTAGAAAATTGTGTGGTTTTGTTGTGAACCTTCTTAGTCCAGCTAATTTCTTACTAGTTTTCACCATTCCACTCATAATTTGCTCCCATTTACTATCTTAGCAAACCAGCAGGAGCTAAGAAGTACAATAGAAGAATTTTCAAAAAAAAATCCATAATCCCTGTGATCAAATGGATTTTAGACTCATGGCCTACAAAGTAACATCTGAAATTAACCGCAAGAGCTTTCTATAAAACTGAACCAAATGGATACCGTAGAGTGTTTGGTGAAACGGCCCCATTTTTGCCACTTACTACTGGTATAATTTTAGGCAAGTTACTTGACCACCCTTGTCCTCAGTTTTCTTTTATGAGGGCCTGAACTAAATGACCTCTGAGGTCTTGGTCAACTCTAGACCCATAAGTTTATAAAGATTATCTGTTTATTATATGAATATGTCTATAAGAAATGCAAAATATAATTTGAAAGTAATTATTTAAAAAAATAAATTAGGACTCAAACATCCCAATGATGGTTTCAAATCATAAAGTATGAAAGCTGGAAGACAGCTCAGACATTTAGTTCAAGCCCTCATTTTATAGATAAAGAAATCAAGGCCCATAAAGGGCAAATGACTTGCCCAAGATCACCCGACTAGTTAAGGACAGAACCGAACCAGACTATCTTCTGACTTCCAATGAAGCATTGTTCAGAATATTAAGCACTGAACTTATTATTAAGTTCTGAACTGAATATTAAGAACTGAACCAGACTATCTTCTGACTTCCAATTAAGCACTGTTCTGAGGCTACACACTATTACTTCAATTGCTTCCCCCAAAATAGGTGTGATGGTGAGTAGAATTTCACTTTGGGTTTACTTTCAGAGTGAGAAAGAGAATCAATTTTATTAAATTATAGCAACACTTTATTTTTCACCCAAATTATCATTATTCACGCTTTACCTCTCACTTTTTAAAAATTATGCTTGGCTTTGAATGACTTTCAGAAGTTACTCAGAATCAAATCTACCCTCAAAAAGGCTGAAGTTTGCCTCCATTGAGACATTCAAAGGAATGCTGTGTAGCCCGAGGTACAATATCCACATGAAAACTTTTTGCTAAGCTTAGAGATTCATTTTATTACAAGTATTGTGAAAAACCTTCACGTGAATTCCCACAAGAGGACCCAAAGGTTAATTGATGGAGAAAATGGACATCTTGTGTAACATCTTCCAGTTACTCAGAAATCACTGCCAAGTCTGGTTAGATCAAATATTAGATGCAAAGATAAGTGATTGCCCTCTGATTTATGAGGCCTGGCATGGTGAAACCATGCCAAGTTATGTGCAATGAGATGTTGCCTGACCTCAGTGAACAAAAAGGCACAGAGACAAGCAGCAAGAGGTATACAGAGGCAGAGAGTGGGAAGGGAGAAGGGGCAGAGAATTTCACTCAAGTAACCGGGGATTAGAGTTGGGAGCACTCGGCAGAACAGACCAGATGGAGATGGAAGAGGCCTGGGGTGCGGGGTGGGAGTGGGGGCAGAGGAGTTTGAGGTCTCATTTTTATAGGGTTTTTTGAGGGGGGAATAGAACAACTCTTATCTGTGTGCCACCTCTGAGTTAGTTTATTAACAGATCCAAATCATCCTAAAATTAACTGTAAAACTTCAAATTGGTCATCCCAAAGCTATCTGTACCTTTTTGATATTCCTCTGGCCTGGAGCACAGGAGGTCTGGAATTTGGCTGGAGTTTACATGTCATAGGAGCAGAATCCTCACAGAAGCACCTGGATGGCTTCTGCTAATTCAGCGCACATTACCAGGATGTGATTTTTGGTTAACATATGATACAATTTACAAATTATGCTCCTTTGATCTTTGGAACAGTTTGTACATGACTTCCAGTTCTTCTGCAATCTCATTTCCTGCTAATTGCTTGTTTGTACTGGCTCCTTATAAACTTACTTCCTGTACTCACTAGAAGGGAGGAGAGGGTAATCAAAGGAACTAGAACAAGATACAGTTTTAACACATCCAGAGTAGCTGAGCAGTTGAAGCTATCGTGAACCCAGGCTGTGCAGCTATTGGAAAAATCTATACTCCAACCTTGGTATTGCTTTTTCCTTAAATGGCATTGAGTGAAAACACAGTCATTGAATCCCATCCTCTGGATGCCAGGCTGAGTTTCATGTCATTCAGTGTCCAATGATGCCACAGATCGTGCATGGAAAAGTATTTCCCGCTTCTCTGACTCTTGACACAGAGCTGCCTAAAGCATCTGGATCCACCCTTGCAAGAGCTGGAAAATTCCCCATAGACACTGTATTGCTGACCCAGATGTGGCTTCTTATAAACCAGGCCGAAGAGCCAAACGGAATTAGTTGATGGACAAAATCAGTTGAAGAGATTATTCAAAGTTCCAAGAGCACTTAAGTTGACTGGTCTGAGTTAATTAAATACTTTTCAAGTATAATTCTAATTAGACAATGTCTTCATGCATACTTTTTTGCTTTTACTTCTTTTTGTCTTTTTTTTTTTACAACATAACTAATAGGGAAATATATTTTGTATGACCTCACATGTATCATCAATATAAAATCGCTTGCCTTCTCAAGGAGGGTGAGCTGGGAGGGAGGAAAAGAATTTTGGAACTCAAAATTTAAAAAAAAATGTTTATATGTAATTGGGAAATATTTGATAAAATATATTTAAAAAGGAAAATGTCTTTTTGTGTGGGGGGAAAGGCATATGGCTTTGCTGTTCTGGTTTCTTTTCTTCCTTCATGATTTGAAAGGTGGCATGAATCCATCACTGTGAATTCTACTCATCCTTTGGGCTGCCAGGCTTGAAATGTGACTCACCTTAGCCTTCAAGATTAACAGCCAGCAAGGAAGGGAGAGGGTCACTTGTGGGTCACCCACTTTTGTGTTTTTGCATTGCATCAACACCCCCTTTGGTCTCCAAGCCACCAAGAACAAAGACCAAATGGGGGAAATGAGGCAGATGATAATATTTGAAATAGAAATTTATTGGGTCTCTCCCCCCTAATACTCCAAGGCAGCAAGGTAAAATTCAACAGTATATCTGAGTGAGCAGCTATCGAGAGCATGGAGACCTCAAGTCAGAGCCTGTAGAAAATGTAAATGGGGAATGGAAGGAATGCATAGATATGGATGAAGGCAGCATGATACAAGACTAGATGGCTTCCAAGGTCCCTCCCTTCCAGGTTATTCTCAGTTCTATTCTCGAACTCCAGCAATTCCTGGGCCTATGACACAATTCAACATTGGCCTTACCATTTGAAAGATGGAGAAAATCATAGAATTTAAAAGTTGAAAGGGACCTCAGTGGACAATCCGTACCAAAAAGGAATTCCACTATGAAATACCTGACAAACGGTCATCTGGACTCTGCTTGAAAGACCTCCAATGGGGGTAATCTGGTATCATCGAGCCTCAGAATCCTTGGTTTGCCAGTTAAAGCCTTTCACATTTGACTCCACTCTATTTTCCTAGGCTGATGTCATATCGTTAACCTTTACTTACCTCAGGTCCAGCCAAACTGGTCTTCTTACTCTTCCACATTTACAGGGTGTCCCCAGGGCCTTAGCGCAGCTTCAAGTTTTTCAATGTAAACAGATGAGGAAGATAAGACAACAAGAGGTTAAATGACTTGCCCATAGTCACACAGCTAGTAAGGGCCCAAGGTCAAATTTGTACTCAAGTCTTCCTGACTCCAAGCTCAGTGCTCTATCCACTGAGGCACCTAGCTGCCCCTAGAGTTGGAAGGCACCTTGGTGTTTTGTCTTGAGCTCTTGTAAACATGCTCCTAGAGTAGGGAGTTCTTAACCTGGGGTCCGTGAACTTTTTAGAAAATATATTTTGACAACTGTATTCAATATAATTGGTTTATTTTATTTTATTTTATTTTATTGAAAAACATAATTCTGAGAAGGTCTCCATAGGCTTCGCACACTACCAAGGGGTCTATGACACAAGAAAGGTTAAGAATCTTTAGTCCAGAAGGGCAGCCTGGAGTCGGTTCACTCTGACATCTATGTTGCCCATGCTGCGTCATCACAAACTAACCTCCCCCTTACCCCAACCAGAATCACAGAAGCATCAGAGCTTTCATAGACATTGTAACCTATGCCCTCTTCCATCAGCATGCCCCCGCTAAACTGAGAGACCATGTATGCCAATCCCCTTATTTTGTAAAGAAGGAAACTGAGGCACAGACAGGTCAAGTGACTTGTCTTCCTACTGATCTTGCCGTGATATTGAGATGAGGGATTAGAAAATGTATCTACTACTTTCAGCATCTCAATTTAAGGTATTGGAATTATGCCAGCTTCTTGAAGGCAGAGACCATTTCTTCAATTTTTGTGTAGGAAGTTGGAATGACAACTGAAAGGAATCTTAAGAAGCATAGAATTGGAGAGTTGGAAGGAAGGAAAGAAACAAGCATTTATTAAGCACCTACTATGTGCCAGGCATTGTTCTAAGTGTTTTTTACAAATATTATCATATTTGATCCTCACAACAACCCTGGGAGATAGGTGCTGTTATTTGACCCTTTTTATAGTTCAGGAAACTGAGGCAGGCAGAAGTTAAGTGACTGGCCCAAGGTCACATAACTAGTAAGTGTCAGAGGCCAAATTTGAGCTCAGGTCTTCCTGACTTCAGGCCCAACATTCTATCCACTGGACCACCTAAGGGACCTTAGGTAATAATCTAATTCAGCTTCCCTCATTTTATTGATAAGGTTGCTGAGACCCAGAGAGAGACTTGCCCCAAGGTTACACAGGTTGTGGCTGAGCTGGAGTTAGAACTCTGGATTTTGGACTTCCAATCCAAAGCTCTTCTGATCATACTGCTTCTCCATTCTAACCCCTCTAGAAGTCTAGTACGGTGCTTTGTACATGGTTGGTACTTGACAATTATTAGTGACTAATTTAAGTGGCTACAAAAACTTCTGATCCACAGCACAATTTGGAACTACACCCCTCAAAGTTACTATACTATGTATACTCTTTGTCCCAGTGATACCACTGCTGGGCCTATACCCCATGGAGATCAAAGAAAAAGGAAGGGGCAGCTAGGTGGCACAGTGGGTAGAGCACAGGCCTTGAAGTCAAAAGGACCTGAGTTCAAATCTGGCCTAAAACCAAACACTTAACATTAGCTTTGTGACCCTGGGCAAGTCACTTAACCCCAACTGCCTTAAAAAAAAAAAAAAAGAAAGAGGAAAAGGTTATTTAAGTACAAAAAAATGTAACAGCTCTTTTTTGCTATGGCAAAAAACTGGAAACTAAGGGGGTGTTAATCAGTTAGGGAATTGCTGAGCAAATTATGCTATGTGAAAAAATGGAATACTATTGTGCTGTAAGAAATCATGATGGGATGGTTTGATGTAGAGTGAAGTGAGCAGAAACCAGAGAACAATTCCTATCATACCAACATTGCAAAGATTTGAAGGCGTTGAAAGGTTTAGGAACTCTGATCAATGCAATGACCGACCACAATTCCAGAGAACTGATGGTGAAACATAATACTTACCTCCTGACAGAGGGGTAATGAACCGAGTGCAAACAGACATTTTTTGGACGTGGAAGATGTGGGAATTAGTTTTCCTTGACTATGAAATTTTGATAAGAGTTTTGTTTGTTTCTCATGGAGTTGAGGGGGAGGTAAGAGGGAGATGGAAAAAGAAAGTACCTCTAAGAAAGTGGCTGTTAATATTTTTGTGTGCATCCTGCACCCCTTTGGTGGTCTGGTGAAGCCTATTGAACCCTTCTCGGAATCCTGTTTTTAAATAAAGGAAATACTACATTTCAATTAAAGGAAATACTATACTAATTATACTAGTTAGTAGAATATACTACATGCTGTTAGACGTTGGTGAAAATAAACATAAACTTTTTCCCATCCAAATTCACAGACCCCCAGAAATCTATATATGGACCCCAGGGCCACAGACCCCAGGTTAAAAACCTCTCCTCTAAGAGGATGCCTTTTTCACACCTTCTGGTACTCCTGTTCTCTGCTCCCAAGTGTCCAGTGAAAAAAAGATGGCTCTTCTTGAGGCCAGATTTGAACTCATGAGTCTTCCTGATTCCAAGCCCAGTGCTCTATCCACTGAGCCACCTAGCTACCCCAAGAGGGGTAATGTGCTAAATCATTATCATTATTAAAAAGAAGTCAGATCTAAGGAATTCATATTTGACTAGTGAGCTCTTGACTTAATGCACTACTGAGAATAAAGAAAAGAAATGATAAAATATGGATATTGCACTGTGCACACAGGAACAAAATAATATAATTTTATGATTAAATGTCACCTCCTACATTGTTTATTAAAATTTCGGGTGATACAATGCATCAAGGAATGGTTTACCTGTGATGTTTTACTAACTCCTTAAATTCCAGGTTTTAGAAATG
Source organism: Vombatus ursinus (assembly GCF_900497805.2). Lineage (NCBI taxonomy): Eukaryota > Metazoa > Chordata > Mammalia > Diprotodontia > Vombatidae > Vombatus > Vombatus ursinus. Next base: position 24,563,950 of record NW_020954596.1, on the reverse strand, counting down.
TGACATTTTGTCAAGTGTTGTGGGTTTTTGCCGATACTGGGAGGGTGAGAAAATAAAGCGGCTTATTTATTTGGATGAAAGGGAATTTAAAGATACTGCATTGTCATTGTCTTATTATGTCATTATGTCCTCTGTGGCCAATTCTGGCTTTCTTTAACGTCAGTTTAATCTCTGGAATGGATTTATTTGCATGGGAACTCGGTGTCCCTGTTCTCTGGTTGCTGCAGAATACAAAATGAGATCAGCCTTGGGGATAATGCTGTCTAACAGCTTCCTTTCACAGGGATAGAGTCTGGTTTGATTTGGGACTAGGTTGTAGGAAGACCTTAAGACTAGTCAAAAGCTAAGCATTGTATACTAGGCAGGCTGAAACTCAAGGTGAAGGTGTTATTGTTGAGTCATTTCAATTGTATCTAACTCTCTGTTGCCTCATATGGGGTTTTCTTGGCAAAGATTCTAGAGTGGTTTGCCATTTCCTTCTCCATCTCATTTTATAGATGAGAAACTGAGGCAGATTGGGTTAAGTGAAATGCCTAAGGTCAGTGTTTGAGGCCAGATTTGAACTCATGAGTTTTCCTGATTCCAAGGCCAGCGCTCTATCCACTGAGCCAGCTACCCCAAGAGGTGAAACTACCCAGATAGTCAATGTCCTGATCAGATTTGGACTCTGCTTCCTGACTCAAAGTGTTTTTCCTGAGATCACACCTCCTAGTTCGGGCAGAAAACTACCAAAATCTTCACCTTGGGTTTGCTCCCTTGTAGTGAATCTTTTTTCCAATGACCCAGGATTAAATTGAAAAGGAGGAAGAAGGTGAGGACTTGCCTAATAAGGTCCTGCCCTGCACCTCCTTTTCTGTGGTCTGTTAGAAAATGAAGTCCTCTCAAAAAAAGAAAAAAGAAAAAAGAAAAGAAAAACTAGGCCCACTTAGTTCAATTCAATAAACATTTAATTTTATGCAGAAACTTAAGGTCTGCTATGTACACACATAAGTAAGTGCAAAGTCATTTGAAGGGAGAGAGAATTAATACTTGAAAGTTCAGGGAAAGCCTTATGGTCTAACTGAGCTGAGTGTTAAAGGAAGATAAGCATTCTGACAGGTGGAGTTATGAGATGTATGATAGCTCTACATCTTATGAACGCAATGCCCAAAACCTTGACTAATGGATCACCCAACCAGTTGTCAATGACACATGCCCCTCTTCACCAAACAAACCTTCTCTTTGAGGAAGCCCTTTCCAACCCCTCTTCATTCCAGCACCTCCCCTCTGCTAATTATCTCCCATTTGTCCTATATATGACTTGCTTTGTATATATTTGTTTGCCTGCTGTCTCCCCCATTAGATTATAAGCTCCTTAATGAAAGGAACTGACTCTTGCCTCTTTTTGTATCCCCAGCAATTAACCTACTATGTGTCTGGCACATAGTAGGTGCTTAATAAATGTTGACTGATTGATTCATTTGGACGCAAGCCTAACACAGACTGTCTGGGGATTCAAGCCCAGGTTTAGAGGGATTTGAATGCAATGAGGCATGAATCGATCATTTAATGTAATAAAATGACTTTATTATATACATATATATTTATGTATAACAGAAGATAAAAAGGATACAATCCATAAGGTTAAAAATGTAGTAATTCAGATAGAACAGTTATTTTCCATTTTTGTACACTGACCACAACAGCTGGCCACTAAGTTAGAAAGGAAATAGGAACTCCAGTAAAACTTTGAATACCAACTCCCCACAGGCTGGGCCTTTTATGCCTCGGGTCATAAGGAAACCTTTGCCAGTTGTGTTCCTAAACTTCCCAAAGAAGTGGGTAGGGTGTGTGGCCTAGATGTATGTATGACTATGGTAGCACCAGGATGTGTTTTATGTAGTCTGGGCTTGTTTTCCTTTAGTGAGGCAGGCATCTATGCTCAGGATCTTTGAGATGGGACGGGTACCCTCTAAATCCATGACACTTTGTCAGTCCAATGGATCTGTGTTCTTATGTGCATGGTACTCACTCTACCAAGTGAGATGGTAATCTCTCTATGTAATTTTTCTCTGCATCCTTTCTCGGGCGGTCTTTCTGCACTATTTTATGTTTGTGTGTATATGTGTGTGTGTGTGTATGTGTGTGCGTGTATACATATATTGTGTGTATATATATATATATATATACACATAATGTGTACATATGGTATATATGTGTATATGTATATATTTATGTGTGTATACATATAGGTGTGTGTATGTATATATATATATGCACACATATATATATATTTGTTGTTGCTCAATCATTTCAGTTGTGTGCAACTCTTTATGCTCCCATTTTGAGGTTTTCTTGGCAAAGATACTGCAGGGGTTTTCCATTTCCTTCTCCAGCTCATTCAATAGATGAGGAAACTGAGGCAAACAGGGATAGGTGACTTGCCCAGGATTACACCACTACTAAGTGTCTGAGACTAGATTTGAACTCAGGAAGATGAGTTTTCCTGACTCCAGGCCTGGCACTCTATCCACTGAGCCACCTAGCTATATAGACATAGTGTGTGTGTGTGTGTATTATATCTATACATATACATATATGCATGTATGTATATTTCATGGACTCATGGTTCTCAAAGAGCTTGCATTGCATTGGGGGAAGTGAATTTTAAGTAGATTAAATGAGGAGGGACAGGTCATTAATAACTAGTCAGAATTTACTAACCTCCAACCTACCTACCTGGGAAGAATTCATCCAATCATAGATCTACAGCTGTAAGGGACCTTTGAGACCATGTAGTAAAACTCTCTCATTGTACTGTTGATGAAACTGAGACTTAGGGATGTTAAATTATTTGCCCAAGGTTACACAAGTAGTAAGTTTCAGAGGTGATATTTGAACCCAGGTCCTGGAACTCCAGAATCAAAGATCTTTCTGTTATTGTACTACCCTGCCCCGCTAAGGAACAAGAGATGGGAAAATGTATCCCAAACTGTAGTGATAAAAAGACCTGGAATGGACATCATGTTTCAATTCCCACAGAAGGCCCTGTTTCCCTCCCTTCTCTCCTGTGTTACCATAAAATTATCACTGCCTATGGAGGGGCCTTTGGTGCCTTGAATGGGCCCAAGGTCAGGAACTGTTGGTAGGAGGGAAGGAAATATCAAAACGCAGAACATAGGCAAGACTTTCTCTTTTGGTGGCCGTGGGCCTTCAGATCCCTGGCAGTTCTGCTCAGGACCTTTTATTCATCCATTGCAAAATGATGGACTTTCAGAGTGAGGATTTTGGGGGCCTGTGCCCAGACTGTAGTAGGATCCTAGAAAAAAAAATCCTCTTTATATAAAGTGCATAGCACATTGCCTGGCACACAGTAAGTGCTATTTAAATGCTACTATTATTGTTATTAAACCTGTTTTCTTTGTGCAAATGCTTTCTTAGGATTTTCTTGACCTTGAGCAAGTCATTTAATTTCTTGGCTTTAGTTTCCTCATCTGTAAAATAAAAGAGTTAGATTATATGACCTCTAGTACAACCTCCCAAAGTACTATCAAAGGTAGAATATTGGCAAACATCAAAAATCAGGGCTTAATTTCTTGTTCTTTATCTAGAGTTAAGAAAGTGATGGAGAAAATGATAATAATACAGACTAAACTTTAAAAAAAAAAAGTGGAATAGACTGCCTGTGTGGGGAATGACTTCTCCTTCCCACCAGAGAGTCTTTTAGTGGAGGTCGGGTGACCTCTTGTTAGGGATGTAATCAATGGGATGTGTGGGTTGAACAGATAACCTCATAGGTCCCTTCTAGCTTTGACAGTCTTAAAATGCACCATTATACCTCTGACCCAGCACTGCAGGCTCCTTTCTCCCGCCTCTTTCACCCTGAACCTTATGGTCAAATCAACTCCATCAAACACTCCTTCCTGGATGCCATGCCCCTCTACGTGTTGTCTCTCCCTGATTAAACATAAGCTCTTTGAAGGCAGCAGCTACTAGCTTGCATTTCTAAATAGTAAATAGTTGTTGTTGTTCAATGGTGCCCAACTCTTTGTGACCTCGTGGAACCCATGGACTTTTCTTGGCAAAGATACTGGAGTGATTTGCCATTTCCTTCTCTAACTCATTTTACAGATGAGGAAACTGAGGCAAACAGTGTTAAGTGACTTGCCTAGAGTCATACAGCCAGTAAGTGTCTGGGGTCAGATTTGAACTCTGATCTTTCTGACTCCAGGCCCAGTGCTCTATCCACTGTGTCACCTAGCTTTTCCATTCCCAATTACTAAGATCAGAAGGTCCCAAGTTCACATGGCTCACAGGTTGTTAAAGAATTTAGCAGAAGAATATGTGTAAAAGCTTCCTCTGCTGTAGAAAGCACCGACTTAGAGAAGTTACATATTTGGGGAACGTTTCATTGGAGGAAGCAAAATTTCGAAAGGTCTTTAACTGGGAAAAGAGAGGGTTCGGCAATGAACTGGAAGAGGACATTCTGGGAGGGGGGATTTTCATGTGAGAAGGTTGGCTTTAGGAACAATTGCTTAAGTATGCAAGTTGGAATGCCCAGAAACTGTCAAAGGGATTAGACTTGTTTGGTGGGGCCCTGGAGGGCAGAGCAAGCAGCAGTGGGTGGAAGTTACCAGGAGGCACATTTGGGCTCAATGCCAGGAAAAACTTCCTAATAATGACAGCTATACAAGAGTGGAACGGGCTTCCCAAGGAGACAGCACATCCCCTTTCACTGGAGGTCTTCAAGCAAAGGCTGGATCGCTTATCCAGCATTAAGTAGTACAGCAGCTAATGGAAATGGGGAAGAAATACCGGATGACAGATTTCCAAATCAACTGTAGCAAACTTAGCATGAGAAAAATCAAGGTTGGCCTAAAAGAAAGCATACTATGGGTAAGCTGAAGATGTTATCTATGCTTAACAAATAACAACAATAATGATAATAATAATAATAATGTATATTTGCATTAGCTCTGTATAGTTTACAAAACACTTTATCAGGTAATTGCAATTATTCTCCCGATTTTACAGAAGAGAAAAACTGAGGCAAACAGAGGTTAAATGACTTGCCTACGGTTGCACAGCTAGTAAGTGTCTGAGGTCACATTTGAACTCGGATCTTACTTACTTTAGACCCAGTGCTCTATCCACTTCACAACCTGGAAACCTACACTCTCTCCATGCCTGTGTCTATGTCGTCAGAACCCTCCCATCTCACACATCATCATCCTATTATTAGAAAGTATGGAAAGAGCCGGTGAACATTTTGTGGACCTGTTCGAATTTTCATGGGTGTTAGAGGGTCCCCAACATAGAAAGAGAAACAAGATGATTTTAATTAACTAATCCATGCCTCCTCCCAGAGGAAACTAAACACTTTGTTCTAGATAAGTCCAACATAACATTCATTCACCCTTGAGAACAGGGTCCAAAATCTAAACGGAGACACTTTTCCCAATAGATAAAATAATGGTGTGATATTCAGTTTGAATATATAGAAATACTACCAGGACAAATGCAGTCAGGTACATAGAAATGGGAGCCTCATGGTTTCTGAAAACACCTGATATTTACTTGACCAAAGAAAAAGCACTTATTAGGATGTAAATCAATGTTCCTTGGGATTTTTTTGATCTTTTTTAGTAGAAATAGGGTACAAATATAGAGATGACACTTTAGTGTCCCTCACAAATACTAATTAAAAAGTCATTTAATACAAATATCATATTTCTAACTTGATTCAATAATTACTTATTGCTAAATATTAGAATACCTAGATAGAACATAATTATTGTAAATTATTCTTGCAAAATTCTCATGAGACCTAATAGTGCCCATGTTTTGAAATTAAACCAGTTTGCTCTCAAAAGGTTGTCCAGGTTTTGAGAGATTCTCTCCTTAACTTGTGTACCTTCTCTGCACTATATGTCTTAGATACAGATTGATACTGCAATTTTTTTAAAGACCCCAAGATTAAGTTCTACAGACTCTGCAGGCTGGTTCCTCGGGATTTCCTACACACTGAATGAGTTGAACAGCCCTGTGACAAGAGGGGAAAAAAAGCAATTATTAATAGTAGTAATAGCAACCACAACTCACATTTCTACAAAGCTTTAATGTTTGCAAAGTACTTTCCTTACTCTAATCCTGTAAGTTGGGCAATGCTGGTATTATCATCCTTATCTTACAAATAAGGAAACTGAGGGTCTGAGAGGATCAGCTCACAATTAAACAGCTTGTCCAGGGGTGGGGAACCTGGCCCCTCAAGGTCTCATATGGCCCCCTAGGTCCTCAAGTGAGGCCTTTTAACTGAATCCAAACTTCACAGAACAAATCCCCTTAACAAAAAGATTTGTTCTGTAAAACTTGGACTCAGTCAAAAGGCCGTACCCAAGGACTTAGAAGACCACATGTGACCTGGAGGTCGCAGGTTCCCCACCCTTGAGCTTGTCCAAATGGGGATGTGAACCCAGGTATTGATTGTTACATGACAGCCAAAATCTAAGAGTTACCGTTCAGTTGTTTTAGTTGCGTCTGACTTTTCATGACCCCATTTGGGATTTCCTTGACAAAGATCCTGGAGGGGTTTGCCATTTTCTTTTCCATCTCATTTTATAGATGAGGAACTGAGGCAAACTGGGTAAAGTGACTTTCCTAAGGTCACTAAGTATCTACAGCCAGATTTGAGCTCACAAAGATGAGACTTCCTGATTCCAAGCCCAGTGCTCTATCCACTGAGCCACCTAGCTGCCCCAAGTCTAAGAACAGAAGTTTAGAATACATAACTTTTTTATCTTTGTGGGGATGTACTAAAGAATGAAAACTTTAGCCTGACATGCAAGGGTGTCCATGACAGGGATCCAACTTTATATTGTAGTCTGATCTCAAAGTTCTCCCCATCACAAACTCTAAAAAATCTGCCAAAGGGGCTGTCATTTCCCAAACTCATATGACCTTTTTCTGTCTCCTTAAATGTTTTCACCCTATCCCCTACAACTTCACAAGGATGGGGAACCAGAGCCTTCTATCCAATTGGATTCAGTCAGAAGACTGCACTTAAGGACCTGGAAGGCTACATGTAGCCTGAAGGTCACAGGTTCCCCACCTCTGGCCTAGAATGACCCCTGACTATGAGGGGCTGGTGCACTATTACAGAGAAATAAATTCCTTAGAATAAAAGTAACAACTCAAAAACTGTTCACCAAGGAAGGACGTGTCTATGGCTGATTTTGTAACACAGATTCTTCACCAATGAACCTTTCTATCTTTTCAAGCACTAGAGATTCTAGTTGGGCCCACAAGATTTCCTTCGGGACACAGATAACACAAGGAACACAGAAACACACAGGGAGGCCAGAGGAACACGGATCCCCACTGCCCCGACTCAGCTTCCCCTTTCTTTCTAAAAGAATGGGTTCTACAACAGCAGTACAATAAGCCAGTTAGAGAAACACCATCCCTTAAATTCTACTTTTCCCTAATTTAATCCACAAACTATGGCAGCCCCAGAATGAGAGAAGACTAGCGTATTCCTCAAAACTCCTGGAAACAACACACCTGCCTTTCTGCCCCATCTTCTTTTCAGCCCTGGATTCTTTATTATGTTAACACTCAACTCCTTTGAAATCTTGGCCACCCCTTAAGGCCTAGCTCCATTCTTACCTGTCTGTGAAGTTTTCCCCAATGCTTTCCACCCAGAAAAGAATCTCTTCCTCCTCAGATAATTCATAACCCTTTACTTGTTCTTCTCCCAGGCACTTATATTCTGCTTGGTATTTGTTACTTAAAGTAATTGAGACAATAGCTTCAGAAACAAAATACATCCACAGATATGAACAGTATTCCTATGTAGCAATAACAAAATCCGGGGGAAATAAATGAAAAGACCTCAGTTGGAAGGGATTTCTCAGAGGCCAACTAGTCCAACCCCTTCACTTTACAGATAAGGAAACTGAGGCCCAGATAAGTTAAGTGACTTGCTCAAAATCACACAGGTAGTAAGTACTGGAGGTGGGCTTTGAACCTAAAGCCATTACAGAGCCAGTGAACGCTCTCTTTACTGCACCATGCTACCTCACTTAAATTTCGTTTGAAAGAACAACAGGAACAAAATATCTGGGAATCACTAGCTACTCTGGCCGCTAGGTGGCGCAGTGGATAGAACATTGGGCTTGGAATCAGCAAGATTCATCTTCATGAGTTCAAATCCAGCCTCAGACATTTACTAACTGTTGGAGCCTAGGCAAGTCACCTAATCCTGTTTGCCTTCATCTGTAAAATGAGCTGGAGAAGGAAATGGCAAACCACTCCACTATCTTTGCCAAGAAAATCCCAAGTGGGGTCACAAAGAGTCAGACATAACTGAAACAACTGAACAACAACATCAAATAAAAGAACACTCAGTACCTGTCTAGACACAGTCATAAACTAGTCCCTAAAGGGAAAAAAAAGAACCATGTTATAATTGTTTGTGCAAAATTGCACAAATAATTATAACATGGTTCTTTTTTTTTTTTGCAAGTTTTGCAAAAATGCATGGTTCTTGCATTTGCAAGATGGCACAATGGATAGAGTGTCGGGCCATTTGCAGAAATAATTATAATATGGTTCTTTTGTTTTTTCCCTTTAGGGACTAGTTTAAGATTGTATCTAGACAGGTACTGAGTGTTCTTTGATTTGTGATTGTTGCTGTTGTCAGGAAGACCTGAGTAAAATCTGGCCTTGGATGCTTACTAACTGTTGGACACTGGGCAAGTCACTTAACCTCTGTTTGCCTCAGTTTCCTCATCTATAAAATGAGGATAACAAAAGAATGTACCTCCCAGAGTTGTTGTGAGGATCAAATGAGATAATAATTGTAAACTGCTTAGCACGCCTGACCCAGAGTATATAAATGTTAATTAATGTCATGCTAGGATATTGGTATCAGAGGGGCAATGACTGTGTGTAATTCATCTTATTCATCTATGTGGCTTATCTAAAGCTTCGCATATGGTAGATGCTTAATTTTTGTTGATTGAAAAATTCAATTTCCTCTCCATTGAATGACTTTTAAATATAGCCTAATTTAAACTTTATTTGTGGTCAAAGGTAAATCCATAGACATCTCCTGGATAGAGTATTGGGAGTTAAAAAGGGAAAAGTATTACACAAAAGATTTGAAGTTTTAGAACTGTGGATTTACAGCTGGAAAGAATCTTAAGAGGCTGTCCAGCCCAACCCCTTCATTTTATAGGTGAGGAAGATGAGGCTCAGGCAGGGCTAAGTGGATTACCCAAGGTTGCAAAGATATTGTTATAAGCAGCATTTGAACCCAGGTCCTCAAAATCCAGTCAGCCTTCTTTCTGTGATACTCTGCTGAAATAGCTATGCTGCCAGAGTGAAATGCAAAGGAAACTGGAAGAACGGCAAACCAGATGTTCTCAGCCTTTTGAGGGAGAAAAGAAATTTTTATTAACTTAGAGAAACATTGAGATCAAAGTCCAGCAGACCAAATAGTAAGGCATTTGTGTGCCATAGGCATGGCTGCAAAATGATGTTCTCTTCAAGTTCCTACCCTCTAAAGGCTCTGACCCGTCACTGTAAACACAGTCTTCACTTATTAAAAAAAAATTCCTACATACTGTGGAAAGCAGAATTTTCTAATGAAAAAAAAATGTGCATTTATAAATATTAAAAAGTATCCCTTAAGCCTCCCTTTGAGGCTTAAGTACCCTAGACAGGGTAGTCCCAGCTCTGATGGTCAGGTCCATGATTCAGAGATTAGAGAGTAGCGTTGCTTGGGAACTAGCTTCCAAAGGAAAGGGAGGTGTGGCTGGAAGTTGTGCCCAGAATCTGTACCCTTCCCTAGGTTATTTCAAACAGAAAGGGAGCATGATGCTGGCTTCTAACCAAACTCTTCTCTTAGATGGAAATGCCTAAGAGTGGTAGCTGTTGGCCCTCTAGTAACCTAGTTGGGCTTTGCAATCTTCCCTTCAAAATCAAAACAAGAATTGTTCTCCCATTATGGAAGCATTTGTCTGGATGTGGCTAAACCTAGACATCCTTGCACATAAACAAATCTCAAAAAAAGCATCCTGTTCCATAAGGGTTTTGCTGCTCCTCATTTTAAGCTAAGGGGGAAAAATGATTTTGAATTTAGCATTCCTCTATGTGGAATATACTGACCTAACCACATTTTCTAACTCCCAGTGAGCATAATGTTATTTTTAATTATCACAATTGGGGCAAGAGGGTAGTTAAGTTGTGGGATCAAAAAGGCAGAAGTTGCTGCCATCAGACTTAACAACGGCACCAGTTTCTTTACCACTGTGGGGTTTCCGGTAGATAGCTTATAAAAGTAGGAAGAATCCAGCACCTCGGGAATTGTGTCCCTACACTGATTTGTATTTTGTGGCTGTAGAATTGCATATATTGAAAGGAGAGAATGCAAGAAACTCTTGAGGCAGGGTATTACAGTTCGGAGAACCTGGTCACCCAAGTGGCTTTCCCAGTATGCTTTTATTTATGTGCCCCTAAACTCTGTGTACCTGGGAACAGTTTTGTGCATTGGACTGTGCAACTCTGGGATGCTGGGATTTCATGAAAGGTACTGAGCAATTAACTATGTCACAGCCAATGAGAGTTGTATTCTTGAGAATACCTTCTAAGCCCTTCCCTATTCTCTTGGATATGTTTGTACGAGAGATCAGGGGACCCAGATAAGTTTAAAAAAAAAAAAAGATGCAACAATCTCACTCTTAAGTGATTAAGATTTTGTAGGATACCATTGGCCCTAGTGACAGTTTACCACATATAAAGTCACTAAAAGAACATTCTTTTCAAAAATATTCTGATCCAAATTGTGAAAATTAGTGAAAATTTTATGAAGGTGGAGAAAAGATTTGGAGAAATTTGTTTTACTTCATTGAAGCCATTCAAAATAGCCCTGACATTTATAGATCTTATTCATTCATTCACTATCTATTAAGTACCTAGCTTGTGCAAAGCAATGAGCTAGATACTTTAGGAGAAACAAAGAAAATTAAGACACAGTCCCAGCCTTTAAGGGTCTTACCATTTGGCCTTATTAAATTTTGATCATTTCTCAGCTCGCTTCCAACTAAAAAAATCAGAATATGTTTTTCTATGACATTAGTCAACAATCCCTGATTTCAAAGCCTGCCTGGGACCAACCCTTCCTACCTTTGAAACTTTTACATAATATTCTTGTCTAGCCAGCATCCAGATTCAGGCTTTTCATTCCTATCTATCTACCAGGTGGGTGTAAGAAACTTATGGGAAAGTGTGCTTAGAGCAAAGACAATGACTTCCTAGTGATGAGGTTGGGAATAGGGAGAAGAAAGGGTGCAAGAAAGGGGGTGCAGGAGCTGATATTAGTCAGTCAGAGAACAACCCTTTATTAATTTAGTAAGCATTTACTATGTGCTAGGCACTGTGCTAAGCATTGGGGATATGAGGAAAGGCAAAAACACAGTCTCTACCCTCAAGGAGCACACATTCTAATGGGAGAGACCACATGAAAAAAATCATATATATATATGTGTGTGTGTGTGTGTGTGTGTGTGTGTGTGTGTGTGTGTAAGTGGAAGGTAGCCTCAAAGGAAAGGCATTAGAGATGGGGAGGTGAAGGGGGCAGGGAAGAGGATGGAAGAGACTGAGGGAGGCCACTTGGAGGAGGTGAGATTTCAGTTGGATCTTGAAGGAGCAAATCCAGGAGGCAAAGGCGAAGAGAGAGGGAATTCCAGGGATGGGAAATAGCCACCACAAAAGCAAGAACAATATCTCTCCTTTGAGATCTTCCAAATATTTTTCACAATCATCCTCTGAAGTAGGCAGTACAACTATTAATTCCCCCATTTTCAAATGAGAAATCAGACTCAGAGTCCAAGGACCTGGATTCACATTCTGCCTTCTTCACCTGCAAGACCTTGGGTGAATCATCTAACCTGAGCCTTAGATTCTTTACCTGTAAAATGAAGCAGCAGAACAAGATGGCCTTGGAGATCCTTCCAGCTCTAGAATTGAGTGACCCTATGACCTGAAGGTAGCAAGTAGCAGAACTGAGAGCCCATCTCATGTCTTCTGACTCAAGGCCCAGTGGTCTCTCCACTACCTCAAGGACTTCTTGCACCAAGTGTACCAGAAATCACTTCTATACTCTTTGACACAATGTGTAAAGCTCAATGACAGATATTTCCAGGTCAGCAAGGAGAACAGAGAAAATATTTCTCAGAAAGTTGAGATGCAGTATCTTTCTATTTGTAGAGAAAGCAATTACCTGTGGTCATCCTCACAGGAGAAAGCAATGTTCCTGCCTTCTATAATGGATTTCAGCTCTTTGATGGAAGAACCGGAGCATGAATCACTGGAAAGGGAAAAAAAGGATGAAGAACACAAACCTTGAAGATCCAGATTTTCCCTGTCTCCTGACTATTTTCCATGCAAGCTCAGTTTCCCTAGGAGTGGCTGCTTTTGAATGCATTCTGACAACCACAACATCTCATTGATGCATCGTGAAATGATATTGTATAAATTGTTGTTATCTAAAACTCAGATTACCTTGGCTGTCCCCCGATGTTGTGCATCACCCAAATCTTCATCAAATGAACTTTTTTTGGATTCAAATGGTGAACCTCCACACTTCCGAAAATGCTGAGACAGAGGGGACACAGAACAGAACATGGCTTTCAATAGCAAATTCAAGACGCTGGCAGACTTTAGCTGGCTGTTAGAAATTATTACCCACTTAACACAAGGGACAATAAACTACCCATTTGGGATGAAAGGCACGATTTCTATTCTGAAATGCAACATTTAGTCATTCATCCATATGACCTTTCTCGCCACCACAATGTCCTCTGTTTTAAGTCAATAATGGGCATGTCACGCTATGCACTGGGACTGATCTCTAGCAACATCAGCAAATATCTTCCCAGAAGCACAAGTGGAAGTCATGGAGTGAATCCTTCTCATTATAAATTATCACAATTCAGGATTAGTCCCACTTTCGGTAGGATTTCCCTGGGTCCTTTTGTTGGTCCAGATACACCTGTGCATAGAGGAATATATGCACCTCTTTCTGTCTCTCTCTGTCTCTGTCTCTCTCTGTCTCTTTCTCTCTCTCTCTATATATATATATAAACATGTACACACATATATGTACATGCATACATATATACATATATGCATGTATGCATACATATTCGTAGATATACACTTTATTTCTAGCCCTACAGCCCATTCCCATGATCCTTCTTCAGGCATTTCTGAAAGCAATGCCTGCATGAATCACTGACAGGTGCTACTTCTCACCCCAGTAAGACAGTCTTGCAAGAACTTGCATCATATATTAGCAACTTGACTATAATACTCTGGAATGTTACCTTTTTTTTCCCCCCCAAGGCTCTCAAGGGGAATGAAATAAGAGATAAAAACTTTTTTTTTCTAAGAATTGACTCTGTGTTGAGAAAGGAATTTGATCAATCGATCAACAAATACTTATTGACCTTAAATCTCCAGCTACATGCTGTTGAGGGGAGAAAGGGAGATCAGGAAAAGGAAGTACTAGTACAGGTTACTCTGTGCCCAGCACTGTGCAAGAAAAAATAGTAAAGTTTAAGAAATGGCCCCTCCTTTCATGGTGTTTATAATAGAGTGATGAAAATGAAACTCATACACATGGGTCAATTAAAGAACAATTAAGGATAGGAATGCAAGGAAGCATAGTGGAAAGGGTATGGAACTTAAAAGGTCCTGAATTTAGATCTTTCCATGACCACCTTCGTCTTGTGACCTTGGACAAGTGACTTCCTCTCTCTGAGTCTCAGTTTCCTCATCAGTAAAATAAGGGAAATGGACTAGAGCAGTGGTATGAAACTGAAATAGAAATCTGTCCCTGCAACTTACATATTGATTTAGAAAACCACAAACTAACGTTATCTATGTTATATTTCCATTTATTTTGTTAAATATTCCCTCATTACATTTTAATCTGGTTTGGTGGTACTCAGAGTTTTGTCTCAGTGGTGAGTTTGACACCACGGTCCCAACATTAAAACCTATGATCCTCTGATCTTTAAGTAGAAAGAGCCCTGGATTTGGAGTCAGAGGGCCAGGATTCCTATAGTAGGCATTTAAAATGCTAGTTCACCTCCACATAATAGTCTTTCTCTCTTCCTTCAAGACTCAGAACAAGCATCATCTTTTATCTGAAGTCTTTCCTAATCTCCCCAATTGCTAGTGCCCTCCTTCTCAAACTCTTTATTTATTTGTATTTATTTACTTTTTTCAGGCTGTATATATTTTCACATTTATTTGTTGCCTTCTCTATCAGAATATCAGCTCCTGGCCAGTAGGGATCAGTACTTCTTTGTAGGTATATCACCAACTACCTAGGACAGTGCCTGGTATCTAGAAGGTGCTTGATTGAATTGAATATAATGAAACAGCACTTCAGGAAACTTAGTCTGGTAATGGGGTTCAGGAATTTTAACTTCTTTTTTGGCCCAGAGCTTCAAGGAGACAAAAAAGACTGAATCACAAATCTCCCAAGACTGAAATTTAATTTAGTTTAACTATCCAGAAGATAAAGCTCACGCATGCATATACATGATCTCATACATACACACAAGACATAACAACAACAGCTAGTACCTGCTGTTTCCAAAAGGTTGGCTGATTGACCCGTTGAGCATCACATGGACAACCCCACAGGCTGCTTCTGCAAACTGAAAACATGCCCAGCATTCTTGTGTGTGACAATATTTAGCTTGACTAGATGATTATATAGAAATAGTTGGTGGTTTAAACATTAAAAGGACCTCTTAGGAGATAGTAGGGAAAGCATAGTGCTATTTTTGGGGAATAGCTGAAAGAAAAAAACAGCTAATTGTCCCATTACTTACCTTAGAATATATATATCAGTGTCACCTCTTTCTAATTTCTGTTTCCTTTGTTTCTTCTCATCTGTATACCATCTGTTTTACTACCTTCTAACTATAAGTGGCACAGTGGACAGAGTGACAGCCCTCGAATCAGGAGGACCTGAGTTTAAATGTGACCTCAGTCACTTACCAACTGTGTGACCCTGGGCAAGTCACTTAACCCAATTTGCCCTGGTTCTTCATCTGTAAAATGAGCTGGAGAAGGAGATGGCAAGCCACTCCATTATCTTGTCCAAGAAAACCCCAAATAGGGTCATGAAGTGTTCCACACGACTGAAACAACAACAATCATAGCACAGAACATGGACATAGCCCAAAGGGAATTACAAGGAAGAAAAAACTGTACACTAAAGTCAGATTCTTCATTTTATCCATTCAAATTAATATTCTCACTAACTTATTAAAATAGTTTTTGAAGATTGCCGTGGTCAAAAATTTCATCTCCCTGAGGCCAACCCTGTGATGGTCCTGCCTGAGCAGAAGTAAATTGATTCTTGGATGACAGATATACAATCCACCCCTGGGCCTGTCCTCAAAGCCTCTCCACATTGCCAGGACTTGCCACAGTTCATGTTCTGTTGCCATAGCCTTTAAGAACCTATGGTCACCATCAAACCATGATAACACATCAGAGGAAGACTTCAGTGAAAGATGGTTCTGCCCTTTATTAAGCATGGAGCTTAATAAATAAATTGAATTTGTTGTTGCTGTTATTATTATTATCTCACATTTGTACAGTTTTTTACATTCATTATCTCATTTGATCCTAACACGCTGTAAGTTAGACACTAAGTTTTTTACTAATGAGGAAATTGAGGCTCAGAAAAAAAAATTAAGTGACATGTCCAGTGTCACGTATCCAGTCGGTATTGGAAGAAGGATTTAAACACAAGTCTCTCCTGATTCCAAGTCTAGCACCTTTTCTGCTGTGATGTTTGTATTTCACAAGGAGTCACATCATTGAATAAAGGTCTGGATTATAGAAAGATGGGTTTTTGTACTTCTCTCTAGATTAGGTAAAAATCCTGGTGAGATGGAGCACAGAGAGTAGCCTCCCATAGCCTTTTCAAGAACATTACTGATAGCCTGACTATTGCCTTCCAACTCAACTTACATTTAGAAACAAGGGTAACTTCATAGTGTTTGTGATGGAAGAGGTTTTTCTTAGCAAGTCAGTTTGTTTTTAATGTTAGAGAGCATAGTGGCCCAGAAAGAACAGGGAGATATTTGGAGATCGGGGGAAATGTAAAACAAGGTTAGGGAGATCTAAAGAGATGATTGGTTTGTGGCTTATTCTTGTCTGTGTCAGGGAGCTGCAAGAATATGCAAAATACCAATGAAAGGTAGATTGTTTTGTCCTATCTCCAGAAAAGGCAAGGAGTCCACTCTAGATAAATTAAGCCTTGCTCAGGAACCCCTACTACCTGAAGACCCAGCCCAAATAACAGGCATGAAGATAGAAAGTTTACCCTAACAACTAGTCACAAAGGTTAGTGAAAAGAGCTAGCAAAATGAAGTGATGGAATCGAATCTTGATTTGAGGAAATTCAGAGGGAATCTGGTGGTAACCTACAGAGCATATGGCCTGTTTATGCTGTTACCCAGGCAATACGGTGTAGAAACATTACGCGTATTGGGAGAAAGTGACAGGCTCAAAGGAACAAATCTCCCCTCCCCAGGTCATCAGGGACAATGAAGGGGAAAATTGTTTCAATGAGGAAATGAAATAAAAGGAAATGAACAGAAGGCAATTTCCCCATGTGTCAGAAAGCTGAAGGGTAGAAGAATGTGCTACAGAGAAGGAAGGAAAGAAGAAAGACCCTTGAATAATTGGAGGTAAGTAATAGTTATGAGACTCTTCCTGTAGAGAGAGAACTATACTGTGTTAGAAGGAAGCAATCTCTTGTGCTACAAGAAATGTGATTTGTATGTACCAGGTAAGAGATTTGTATGTACCAGAAATTGATTACAGAAGTGAAAGTAAATAGGAGTGGTTAGTGGCTCTGTGCTGAGGATTCCTGGGGCAGCTACTGTCAACCCAACATGGACAGCGAAGAGTTTTGTTGTTATCTCAGGCTAAATGAGAAAAGCTTCCCAAGACTTGTTAATGCTGGTGACTGCTACCCATTTCTGGTGACATTATGTTGTGAAAAATTATTTCATCAGAAGGAACCTGTAAAACTTTGCTAAGAATTTATAGTTATGGAGGAAAAATCCTGAAAACTTCAGAGGCACAGGTGGTGTTTTTACCACTACTTTTGATAGAAAGAAGGGAATGGAAAAGGGAAAGGCAGTTGTGGGGAATGAAAAACTCTCTAAGAGTATGGTGTCTGAGAGGATTTTTGGAGGATGGAATTAAATATGGGAACAATGACTCCTTGTCCAAAAAAGAAGTATACCTAAGGATGAGCAAAAATATATTTACATGTATTCTTATTAATCTGATCAAGAAACATCTACACTTAAAAAAGGATGAGAAAGGAATGCCCACAAAGACATTATCTGCCCATTACTACAGGCATTGCAATAAGTTTGATTTTAATTCTTGGGATAATCCTGGAATGGATCATTAAAAAGATGTTTAGTGAGTGAACATTTAGAAACGGATGTGATGATTACGCAGAACTAGCAATAGTTCCATTCCATTTAATGGAAATCTGTAGATAGAGTTTAACAATATTTCAGAAAAGCATGTTACAAATTCTCATATTATTATCATGAAAAAGATGGAGAAAGGGCAGAAAACAAATGCTTGCAAATTTTAAAAAAGTTTTAATTTTTAAAAGAAAAAACATGGAGAGAAGTTGACTAGACAATATATTATTTATATAAATTTGTTTTAGTAATATGAGTAGTTCTGATCAGAGAATAGTTGTTATGATTCAGTGTCAACTTGGCAGGTTTTCCACTGGAGTGCCTCTGACTTCTCTGCTTGGCCTTGTGCTCTTCATAATTTTGTCGATAATTTTAACAAAAGCATAGATCATATGCTCATCAAATTGGCAGTTGACACAAAACTGAGAAAAAAACTAACACACTGGATTAGAGAGTCAGAATCAAAAAAGACATAGACAAGACTGTACTGTTGGGCTGAATCTAATAAGATAAAATTTAATAGGGATGAAAAAGTCAGCTTCATAACTACAGAATAGATAGTGTTTACACTGAAGTATGCTATTTTCTTTCTTTTTCTTTTTGTTTTTTGTCTTTTCTTTCACATGGTTTTTCCCTTTTGTTCTGATTCTTCTTTATAACATGACTAATATGGAAATATGTTTCATATGATTATACAAGTATAGCCTATATCAGATTGCATGTCGTCTTGGAGAGGGGAAAGGGGAAGGAGGGAGGAAGAAATTTAGAACTCAAAAGTTTATAAAAGTGAATGTTGTTCTATCAGGTATTCTTGCTTAATTGTTTTCCTTTGTTACATGGGATAGGGTTGAGGGTGAAGGTCTTTTTTTTTTCCAAAGAAATTATGGTGCTATATAGATAAAAGATATCATTAAAACAGAATAACTCCTAAAGAGAGAAAAGTAAATCAGTGTTTAATAATAAAATTTAGTGTAGATCAGCTATTATTATAGTATAGTCTTGACTTATCAGTTTAGTAATCCTGTCAAAAAAGGAAATAAGGTCAGTCTGGCATGAGCCGTCCTTGAAGAAGCCGTGCTGGCCTTTTGTGATCACTGATTCCTTTTCTAGGAGTTGTTTATTAATCATTTTTAATGGTACATTCTAGAATTTTCTCTGCCATTAAAGTCAAGTTTATTGGCCTTTAGCTTTGCATTAACTCTTTCACAAAATTCTCTCTCATTTGTGCTCTTGGAGGCCATTTTTTTAGTCAAATGCAAACATTCTTGAAACATTCACTGTGTCATTTTGGGTGTTAAATATAGTCAGAAGCTAGGCAATGGTGAATAAAAACTGCCATATAGTCAGTTGTAGGATATTAGGTTGGTTGCTGGTGTTCTATTTTGAGAAGAGAAAAGGAGAAGCATGGGAAATAACTGGAATTTATGTAAGACCTCAAGGGGATGAATTGCAAAGATTCTCTGGAAACAAAAATCGGAGGGAGTTTAGGATTTTAAAGCTATGAGGCACCTTAGATCAAATGTAGCCCAATCTCCTCATTTTAAAGACAAAGAAACTCAGACCCAGAGAGATGAAGTGATTTGGATAACAGTAAATGGAAGAGTCAGAATCTGAAGCCAGATCTCCTGACTCCAAATATCTTTTCTATTGTGCCATGCTGGATTCTCAGTGAATATTGTCTTACTTGTTTTTTGTCTTTGTTTCTCCAGCATTTGGCACTATCTCACACATAAGAGATACTTAATAAATGCTGAATTGAATTTAAAAAAAAGTGAATGTTGAAAACTAAAAATAAATAAATCAACTTAAAAAGGAAAAAAAAGAAAAGGACAGATAGCATTTTGTTTGAAAAGAATCTGACAATTTTAGTAAGTTGGAGAGATGTCATGTGTCAGCCCCTAAAGATACTGAAATCTCAGGCATTAAGAGTATCATTGCTTCCAGAAACAAGGAGGTGGTAGCCCCACTGTAGTTTGCCTTGATCAGACCAAATATGAAGTACTTTGTCCAGTTCTGGACACTACTACTTTAGGGGGCTACTTATAAGCTGGAACAAATCCAGAGGAAGCAACCAGGATAGTGAAGGGACCTGGAGTTCTTGTCTTACAAGGATGGGTTGAATGAATTAAGGAAGTGGAGCATGATAGCTATCTTCAAACATTGGAAGGGCTGCCATATGCAAAAGTTATTAGACCTTTCTGTTGATCCCCATAGGGCAAAACCAGGAGCAATTAGTGGAAGTTGTAAAAGGGTAAATTTAGGTCTGAGGAGAAAGGAAAAACTTCCCACCAATTAGAGCAATTTATAAATGCAGCAGGCTGCCTTGGGAGATAATGAGTTCCCCTTCACCGGAGGTCTTTGAAGCAGAGACGGGTCACCATTTTTCGGGGATGTCATAATACTGAAATCCCCTCCAACTCAAAATGTTGATTTTTTTTTCTTTTATACCATAGAGAATAGCACGTACAACATTCAATGAATAGTAGAAGAGAGTGTCGAGAGTCGATATCGAAGAAGGGAATAAGCAATAAAGCCCCTGGCATCAGGTTTCAAAGTGTGGGGCAAGTCAAATCAGCAAGCATTTATTAAGTACCTACTGCATGCTGGGCACTGTGCTAAGTGTTAGGGACATAAAGAAAGGCAAAAGTAATCCCTGCCTTCAAGGAGCTCACAATCAAACAATGGAAAAAAATGGGTGATAAATAGGGTGAACTAGATTTCCTAATTCAAGGAGGCAATTGGAACTCATAGCATGCAATATGCCTCCAGGAAGAGAAACCTCATTTAAAAGGAACAGACTAGATAAAAAGGGGGTAGAACTCAAGGGAAGGAATATGGTGAAGAATATTTCAAAAAGGGAAGAGGGAGAAAGAAGTGGTATTGTCTAGACTGCTTGAACAGAAGAATGAATCAGATGAGTAGTTCAGAAAATTCCCTATAAAGAAGAGTAACATAATAGTGACAGGAGATTTCAATTAACTGGACATACATCTCACTACCACTAATATAATTGTTGTTCTTTTTTTTGTTTTGTTTCATTTTTTGTTTGTTTTTTTAAAGACTAGGTCTTCTAGGTCTCCCTATGTCTCTCAGGCTGGAGGCGTAGGTTCTCCTCAGGGGCTGATCTCACTACTGATCTTCCTTCTGGAGGCTCACCACAGTGATGCCGAGTTTAGTGCAGACACTTGATTAGTTTAACCCACTAATGCTCAGAACTCCAGAGCTCAAGAGACTTGCCAGTCTCATGTCCCTCAGTAGCTGGGATTACAAAAGTGCGTCACCTCTCCCAGCTACCAATATATTTGTAACTTAATTTGTTAGTTTCATCCTTCAAAAGGTAGAGGCTGTCACAAGGGGAGCTGTTATTCCAGAGCCGATTCTAACCAGTAAGTAGAAATACTTCCTTTAGAAGAAATCAAGTGAAACTAGAGGGTGTGTGAACATTGTATCACAGAGTTGGTGCTGGAGAGGAGAGGAAGTCTAGATACAATCTAACACTCATCCTAGATTTGGTGAGACCTAAGTCAAAAAGAAAGAATAGGTAGGATCTAATGACCTAATGGTCTATTAGGGAGGACTGGAAAGCTCTTAAGACTGACATTGTGAAGACAGGGTGCTAACTAAAGAAACTGACAGGGTGGGGCAGGGTAGCCAAGTGGTTAGAGCTCCAGCCTTGGAGGCAGGAGGATCCGAGTTCAAATCTGGTCTCAGATATTTCACACTTACTAGTTGTGTGAACCTGGGCAAGTCACTTAACCTCATTGCCTAGAAAAAAACACACATGCACACACACACACACACACACACACACACACACACAAAACAACAAGACTGACATTCTAAAGAGAAAGGGGAGCTAACTAAAGAAATTGATGTAGTTCTACATGGAATGTGTTGACCAGCTCATTTTTAAACATACTGCAACTAAAGCAAGCCTCAGGTGAAAAATCATATCCCTACAAACACACACTGACAAAATAAAAAAAAGAGAAGATTAGCAAACTAAATATACATTTTAAAAAATAGAAAGCCAAAAAATAAACAAACCTAAAATAAATACAAAATAGAAAATATTAAAAATTAGTGGAGAAATAAATTAGAAACAAAAAACCATAGAAATAATAAACACAGCTAAAAATTAGAATTTTGAAAAGACTAATAAAATTAATAAATCTTCGGCTGATCTTTAAAAGGACAGAAAATCAAATCAATAAAATAGCCAATGACAATAGCCATAACAAGAAGAAATTTAAAAAATCAGAAACTTTTATGCTGTTATATGCTAACAAAACTGAGACTACAAAAGAAATAGAGGAGTTTTTTCTGAGATTGGACTATTTAGGATCTCTAATGGGCTATTTGGGCTATTTAGGATCTCTAATCTCTAATAATCTTTTGATAATTTGAACATTTTATATATATTATGTATATATATATATACAGTAAAGGAACTATCAAAGGAAAAAAAAAAACTCCTGGTACTTACGGATTCATAGGAGAACTCTCACACTTTTAATTAGTACACATACTATATAAAATATTCTCCAAATTTTGGAAATAAAGCACTTACCAGAATCCTTCTATGAGACAAATGCAGTCTTAATATTGAAACCAGAGAAGGATAAAACATGGAAGGAAAGCTATAGGCCAGTATCATTAACGAATATCAATTCAAAAAATTTAAACAAAATCCTGTTAAACAGAATACAGCAATTTATCCAAGAAATCACTCATTATGACTGTTAGGTGTACAAGGATGGGTCAGTGTTAGGAAAATAACACAATCACATTAAAAACTAAAACATCCAAAGCTACATGATTATTTCAATAGATGTAGAAAAATCCTTTGACAAAGTATAGCACTCATTTATGCTAAAACAACAACAAATTATAGGCATTGAGAAATCTTTTTATTAATATCATTAAAAAAATTGATCTGAAACCAAAAGCAAGCACCATATGCAGTGGTAATATATTAGAACCTTTCCCAACAAGTACAAGAGTAAAATAATGATGCCCACTCTCTCCACTGTTATTTTATATAGTTCTGGAAATACTAGCAACAATAATGAGACAAGAGGAAGAAATTAAAGGCATAAAGATAGGCATAGAAGAGATAAAGCTATCTCTATTTGCTAATTATATGATGGTATACTTGGAAAATCCTAGGAAATTAGTCACCAAAGATACTAATTACACAATTAATAACTTCAGTAAAGTTGCAAACTACAAAATAAACCCTCAAAAATCAACTGCATTTCTATAATAGTAATAAAATCTAAGAAGCAATAATAGAAAGGAAAATCCCATTCTAAATAACTGCAAAATAAGGAACAATCTGCCAAAACACACACAAGACTTGCATAAATCCATGTACATAATACTTCTTAATGATAAAAAGAATAATTTAAATACCTGAAAGTACATTTAGTACTCATGACTAGGCCATGTTAATATACATAAGATGAAAATATTGCCAAAGTTAATTTACACTTTTAATGCTATACTAATCAAATCACCGAAGGGATACATTATAGAACTTGGTAAAAATGATATCAAAATCCACTTGGTAAAAAAGATATGCTTAGGAAGGTAGAAGCAAAGGAAGGAAACTGAGGGTGAACATGAAAGAACAGTGTACTGTACTTCCCTTAAGAATAGCACCAGGAACTCAAAATCCCAGGATGGGCTGTGGCTGGAAATGGATGCTAAAGACAACAAAGCATGGTTTGGGTTTGTATTTTTATGGCATTTTTTTTGCTTGCTTGTCTTGTTGGTTTTAGCTGTGTTGTGGGTAAGAAAAGGATTAAAGAAAGAATATGACCACAGCAAAAGGTAGATGAGACGATTGTAATGGAAAACAGGGACAAAACTGAACCACTGAATTCTCGTTTTGCTTTTCTTTATTCTTCCAAGGAGAATGATCTTTGCATTAGGAAGGACAACCTGAAAATGGTTGTGGGTGATTGGGATGGAACAGAAGCACAAGTTATGAGATTGCATGGTAACAAGAATTCCCTGACGTAACTGACAGATGTCATTGGTGAGTGGTCTTTTGAAGGAGAAAGCCATTTGTAGTGTATGGCATGCTGGATTTGAAGCCAGAAGACCACGATTCAAATCTAACCTCTGCCACTGACTGACTACCTGTCTAACCCTGGGCAAATCACTTAACCTCGTTTAGCCTCAGTTTATTCATCATCAAAATGAAAGGATTGGACTCAATCTCTAAGGTCATTTCCACTCTAAATCTATGATCCTCACAGCCACAATTATATAATACTTTACAGCTTGCAAAGATGTGACTTTTCAAGGTAGGTTAGGCAAATATGATTAGCCCTATTTTACATATGGGGAGACTGAGGCTCTGAAGGGATTTGCCCAAGGCAATTTGTTAGCATCTGAACTAGGACTCAGAAACCAAATCTTCCAACTTTTAAGTTCAATGCTCTTTTTACCACCCTCTGAAGCTATGATTCAAACAAAGTACTTACAGCTCTGGAAGCCATTTTCCAATATACTGAGCTGGGGTTGTTGGCACATTCACGCCAGTGTGGGCAAGATTGATAGTTCATTTCTGAAAAAGATATTTTGTGCAAAATAAGGAAGATGAAAGGAGAGGTTGTAAAACACGTTTCATGATACTGCCACAATGCAGTAATGACAAAGAAACCTTCAGATCACATTCCTGCCAAGTGGGTGTGAAGGGAATAGTGAAAATGGACAAATATTGGCCCAATCCAACTAAGTGCTTCCTGGAATCCTATCCAAGCATTCAACTTATTATCCAAGATCTAGACAGGAACACAGTGACTATATTTGAGTCATCATTCTGGGAAATACCTATGTGAACATTCCCTTTAAGGAAGCTTGAAATGGAAGGCCCAGCCATGGGATGTCACTCACCTACACCAGCCCCTAAATGAATCAAAGGAATGAAGCCTGGCTCATAGTGACCTCCTGCCAGGGTTGTCCAGGGATATAACTTTGAGGTAGGTGAACTTTGTCTCCATCATTCACAGACTCTCCTTTCTGTACCCTTTGCTCACCAGTCTATGACATTTCCCGTAGTTAGGTTCCCAGCTGCCAGATGTTTTTTCACCCTTCATTCTACCAACTCTTGTTCTCTGGAAAACTCTGCTATTAGTTCTCTATACCTCAGTTAGAATTGAATTCAATTTGTTACCTCTCCTATGGTTTTACATTTTAAGCCTAACCTCTGACTGTGGAATAAAATGCTTTGCTTCCTTGATCCTTGTAGAATATCCTCAGGGCTACTCTAGCTAACCTAATATTGACATTATCCAACTATTGTCATTAGTCATTGAATCTCCTTCCTAACATGTATCAGTGTGGGGTAGTGGATGGAGTGCTAGATTTGGCATCTGAAGACCTGTGCTAAGATCTCCATGCCAACACTTATTAGCCGTGTAACTGTTTAGCCAAGTGTTTAACCGTTTTGTGTCTCAGTTTCCTCATCTTGAAAGTGAAAATAGTTGGGTAGCTAGGTGACACAGCAGATAGAGTGCCCTGCCTGGAGTCAAGAAGACCTGAGTTCAAATCTGATCTCAGATCCTTACTAGCTGTGTGACCCTGGGTAAATCACTTAACCTGGTTTGCCTCAGTTTCTCATCTGTAAGATAAGCTGGAAAAGGAAATGGCAAACCACTCTAGTATCTTTGCCAAGAAAACTCCCAAAAGGTTCCCTAATAGTCAGACATGACTGAAAAAAGACTAAACAACAAAAATAACACAATACCTACTGAACAGGACCATTGTGAGAAATGTACTTTATAAACCATGAAAATTTATGGAATTGTGAGTTACTATTGTTGTTCCCTTCTTTTAATCACATCTCCATATTAGGCAGAGACATTCAATTCTGTATAAGGGAAAGGAATTTGGAGCCAGAATATCTTAGTTGGAACCCCAGCTCTGTCTCTTGCTAGCTGTGTGACCTTGGGCTGGTTATTCTTCCTCTTGGGTCCTCGGTTTCCTCCTCTGTCAAATGAGGAAAGTGGACAAGATAATGTCTGAGGTTGCTAGCTCTTGCTCCTAGAACCCTATTTAAAAAAAATACCTCAAAACCTTCTTTGATAGAAGGTAAAGTAGGGCAGCTAGGTGGTGCAGTGGATAGAGCACCGGCCCTGAAGTCAGGAGGACTTGAGTTCAAATCTGGCCTCAGACCAAACACTTGGCACTTACTAGCTGTGTGACCCTGGGCAAGTCACTCAACTCCAATTGCCTAACAAAAAAAAAAGATAGAAGGTAGAGTATAAACCTTAAATGAAGATATTTGGGAATGTGACCTCCCAACAGAGTATAGAGCCCTTTCCTCTCACAGATTCTAACAAATTTGTACTTAAGTCAGACTGAAAGATGGAAATAACTGTCTTTAAAAAATGAAATGGAATTATTTTGAAATCAATTGAAAAATGGTAGTAGTTGACTATATCCCTTAAATAAAAAGCAATTAATTTCTCGAGTAGTAAAATAAACAATTTCACCATTCAATCAAAATATTTCATTTTTATTTCCCTAACACCAGAAGAAAAAAAAGAAACCTGAAAGTGTTACCAAATAATTGCAATTCAGTGGACTTTTAATCAACCATCAAACATTTATCATTAAAAAGTTTAGAAATGTTTCCCAATCCTCAATTTTGTTAAGTGGATTTAATGTTGCTATAAATCATCTTCACCAACCTTAGGGATTTTCTAATTTGCAAGGTGTTATTAAGAATGGCATTAGCTGTGACACCTGGCAAAATAAAGGCGGCATCAGGATAATTAAAATACAGAAATAAATGGGAATACCTCAGATTAGCTATATACAGGGTCATGATGTCAAGCTTAAACTATGAAAAAGGGAAAAGTCACCTGTTGCTCCTCCTTTAACAGAAAATCTCACCTTTTAAACTGTTGCATTTTCACTTCCATATAAAATGAATGTCCTCCTCCCCACTCCCCACCCTTTGCTAGGTGAAGAAACTCTAATTTCAAACTCCAACATTGAGGACTGTTTTTAAAAGAGCTTTTATTTAACAGACTTCTTAGTTTGTTAGTTAGTTAGTTAGTTTTAGTGCTAAAGTTCCAGGATGAAAACACATCAAAGCCCAGTATTTGACATTATATAAAAGGGGTAAAAATCATCAGAGCTAGAAAGGATTTTGGGGACCATTAAGGACAACCCTCTCAATTTATAGATGAGAAAACTGAGTCACCTTGAGGTTAAATAACTTGCCAAGTGTCACACAGCTAATACGTGTCCAAGGTGGGATTTTAACCCAGGTATTCCTGACTCCAAGTCCAAGACTATCAGCTACATCATGTTGCTTAGCCAATCTCCATCACTTCTCCCCTTAACCTGCTCCAAAATAAAAATCATGGGAAAAAGATATAAAAGATTAAGGAGGCAGCACAATGTAGTAGAATTCTAGAGACTTGGGTGCTAATTCTACTTCTGTAACTACCTAGCTGTGTGACCTTGTATTAATAACTTAACCTCTCTGGGATTCAATGCCTTCACTTTAAAACAAGGAGATTGGACTAAATGATCTCATCTATGTCTAAGAAAAGATGATTCTGAATCATGTGAATAGATCAAAGCAAAACAAAACATTCAAGAAATGTTCTAAAAATTTTAAATACTAAATTTTTAGAGAAAGCTTTCTAAAAATCAGAATATAGAGGCAAAATTTATAGAGTATGGAAAAATTCATAAGTTAGGGGAGCCTTAGTTGAGAAAGAGGCAATCAGGAGTCAGGTTAGCAATATGAGAAAATAGATTTAAAGAAGAGGCATTCTGGGAATGATGAAAACTCTGAAATATTTTCTTTTTTTGCAAGAGCATGGGGAGCTGAGCATATGCAACAGATGCTACTTAAAGACCTAAGATTAAGAACAATTGTGTTACAAGGGATAAAACACTGGATTCAGTACCATAACACCTGGTTTTGAGTCCTGGCCCTAACCATGTTGTTTTCCTTCACTGAACCTGTTTCCTCATTTGCAAATTGTGCCAGTTTTTTTTTTTTTAGTCCAAAAATTGGTTTATGATCTTTCATTGCAGAATCGTCACATGGTGTAATTCTGTTCATCGCATGGCTTAAAAGGTAAACAGAGCAGCAATGTATTCATTAGTGGCATATGGATATGCATTTATCTCTTGTGCATTGGGAGCCTAGAATTCTCAGCTCATGGGCATTGTCGGCATATTTCCAAAAGCTGACTTGTGTGGTTTGTTTAGAGCACTGAAGTACTAATGGTATTGTCACTCAACCCAATGAGGAGCTGTAAGTACAAGGGGAGCAGGCGGGCAGGCAAAGTGAGTAAGTCACTCGATATGGTAAGACGCGCATCTTCTCTTGCTAGCTAAACTGTGCAGTTCATCTGCCATGATGGTTGAGATTTAAAACCAAACATTACCATCCTTAAAGATGATGAGAGAGTACCTACCCAGCCTCAGTGAATTCAAAACACCTGATAAACTACATCTCTAGGTCCTGAAGGAAATGGCAAGCACGATTGTTAAATCATTGTTTATTATCTTTGCGGCACATATTATTAAAGGGATTATTAAAAGGAACATCTAGAAGTGGAGATCACAAAGAGAAATGAACTACGTCAAAAGCAGGTCTTACATGAACACTATTTCTCTCATTGCCTGCCTAGTCAGCCCTTCTTAGTATCCTTTACTGGATCATCATCCTTATTTCCAAAATGTAGGTACAGCCCAAGACTTTATCCTATATCCCTTCTCTGGTGCATTGATTTGGACTATTCAATTTTAACATATATTCACGAGTATTCCATATATCCTAATCTTGCACCAAAGACAGCTTAGTAATACATGATTTTTAAGTAATACTGACACAATTTTTTAAAAGCGTCACAAAATGGTCTCGATCCGCTTTTAGCAAAATATTTGGCATAAAATATGCAACAATTATGTGGTGAAATATGGTAATACTTATACTGCTTGCCTACAGAGTTCTTTTGAGGAAAGTACCCTGGCAACCTTAAAGAGGCACAGAAAGCAAAAGGATTTCATTCACTCTGAATACTCCTAAATTAGTGAAAATGTTAAAACTCTCACCTGAACTTGAAGGGTTTCCACACCACGTGAGTCCATCAGCCATGTAGCCCAGCAGTGTGTCCTCCAGAGTGAGGAAATTGCCCTGCACTTTGGTGTACTTATGAGCCAGCTCATTGGTTTTGCTCCAAAGGAGGGTCTAAGAAAGAAGAGGCAATTGGTCCATCCCTATCTATCTTGTCTTCTCCACCAGCCAATCCCATCTAAATTATTGGGTTCAGATCAGATCCCATTGAGATTATTGGGTTCATGGCTGGATCTATTGACAAACTGCAGTGTCCAGGGGAGAGTGACTAGGACAGTGAAGGGACCTGATCACTACATCGTAAGAGAAACATATGAACAATTGGGGATATTGAACTCAGAGAAGACTTAAGGGTATGTGATTTTGATCTTGAATTGTATAAAGGGGTACCTTGTGAAAGACTTGTTTATTTAGAAAACAAAAATATAAGCAATAAGTAGAAGTTAAAGAGGAGCAGATTTGGGCTCAATTTAAGGAAAAAATTTCTTAGTACCGAGAGTCTGGAAGATCTGAGTTCAAATCTGATTCAGACACTTACTAAGCTGTGTGACTGTAGGCAAATTACTTAACCTCTCTGTGGCCTCAGTTTCCTCATCTATAAAATAAAGATAATAAGAGCACCTACCTTACAGGGTTGTTGTGAGAATCAAATAAAATAATGTTTGTAAAGCACTTTGCAAATCTTAAAGTATAAATATTACTATTATTGTTATTATCTGATACAATCAAGCCTGTGGAATCTTCATATAGAGTGGTTGGATAACCATCAATCACAGATATTATAAAGGGTATTCCTGTCTTGGTTGGGAATTTATACTATGAGATCTAAGATTCCTTTCAACTTTGATCCTAGAGTGAGCACTGCAAGGGACTTCAGAAGTCATCTGGTCCAACATTTTGCTGATGAAGAAACTGAGGCAAAGAAATGGTGGGTGATTTGCACAGGGTCACACAGCTGTTAAGTGCCTGAGGGCAGAATTTGAGCCTAGGTCTTACTGATGCCAAGTCCACTATGACACGCTGACACATTGAGATTGTATTCATTATTCGTAGGCTTTCAAATATGAGAAAGGACAGGTTTTCTGGTTAGGTACATCTATGAGTGTTAGGTGGATGTGTGGTGGGGGTGGGGGGAGGGCAAGAATAATTGCACTTGCAAACCTTTTTTTTTTTTCTCTAAGCTCTCTCACATCTTCTAATCCATTTGATTCTCATGACTTCTTGAACAGGTTTGGGTTTTTTAAATCATTATTTATAAAATTGAGTAGCTGCTATTTAGTGTCACCTCTATTGGTAATTGACTATATTTCCCTGAGCGACTCAGTTTCCCCTCTGAGTCTGAGTTTTTTCACCTATAAAATAAGAAGTTGGACCAAGTAGTCTCTACTGTCCATTTTACCTCTAAAATTCTGTGAGAACAGAGGTGGTTAAATAATTTCCCCAAGATCACATGACTAGTTAAGGGGTAGAGGGAGTGTTAGGACCCAGGTCTCCTCTGTCCTAATTAAGTTTTCTGCAACAGTAGTGAAGCTGTGGTTGAAGAAAAACTTTATGGACATCCTCCAAATTCCCCTTTGCCACAGTAGGAAGTTAGGAAAGATTTAGACAGTCTCAGGGGAGAGAATCAGACCAGATGCACAGTTGGGGGCCCTAAGGAGGGTATAATACACTAAAGATAATGCATTTGGACCTTTCCTCTTGAACTTAGAATGGAAGTGTGGCACAGTGGATAGACCTGGGCTCAAATCTTGCCAATACTTACTAGCTCTGTGACCCTGGACATATCGTTTAACCTCTTAATGATGTAGGAAACTCCCTACTACGTGGCTCCTACGTCGTAGATGGGATGTAATATGTTGGTTAGGGGCGTTTTCATAGAAGGAGCTCTCTAAACAAGAAAATCACAGATCTTTCATATATTAGATATTTTCCTGAATCTAGTCCCAGAGTGAAGGAGTTTGGCCTAGAGAGCTATCCATTACACTTCTCTCAGTCAAGAGAATAGGAATCCTAAATTCTTCCTGTGAATTAACCTTGAAGATGAGGAGTATCAGTTTCTCCTATTGATCCTTTCAGACAATAATAAAAATAACTCACATTTAACTAGTGCTTTTAAAGTTTCCGGAGCACTTTTCTCACAACCATCCTGTGAGTGAAGTTGTATAAATACTGTTACACCTATTTTACAAATGAGGAAACTGAGGCTGGAGATGGACTAAGTCCCTTATCCACACATTTGATAAATGATTAATCAAAAGGTTGGTGCCAAAAAAAAGCATGAAATGGATGGAATTTGTCTTTAAATTTTCTTTGCCCTTTTAGTGACCTTCTTCCAGGTACTCAACAAGAGTTTTCCATCAAGTGAAGCTTGCCCTCCCTACCATTGTTCCCAGACTGACCTAGGCCCTCCACCATGAAATGTATTCACTCCTAATCTTGTCTCCACTGTGTCTCTGTGGCTTCCAAAACCTACCTGAGTGAAGGTGATAAAGTTTACACTGATGGGACGGGGCCAGATGACCCAGCTGCTCCCCAGCTTCTTTCCCTTCCCAATACACCTGCATGAATCTGAATGCACTCTAGAAAAGGTCACCCTCTCTTCATGATCTAGCGCTAATGCTCGGAATTTCAGGCCAAGGGGCAGGATGAGTTCCTCCAGGATGATTGTGGGAATAAATCCTGGAAAATGGAGTCTTGTCCCAATCCTCAAATCACATGTTATTATAACTGCCCTTTCTGATAGGGTCCCTGCTCACTGTAAAATGACAAGTATACAAATATTGACTGAGCATTTATTGTGCGGAAGGTACTGGTTTTGATCTTGAGTTTAGCCCTAGAAGTATAAAACATGATTCCTCATGGACCTTATAATCTACCTGGAGGGGAAAAAACAAAACAAATGCAAATGGGGAGGTAATTAACAAAAAGTCAAAAGAGAGATGCAGACACTAAATGCTAAGGGACCTCAGAGGAGGAAGAGATCATGGAGGTCTAGGGTAGACAAAGGGAACATCACCGAGGAAGGGAGAGCCTATAGCTAGGACCTGAATCAGAGGAAAGATTACTATTTAGAAGTTTTAGGGAATACTGTGGTCAGGAATTAGAGATGATTTACAGAGGCTGTTATTCCTCTAACATTAATCAAGCCCCAGCATTGTGTACTCACCCCAAGCCTAACTAATACTTTATCCTTCTCTGTGGGAGGCAGCATGGTCTAATAAAATCATCTTGAACTTGGAAGATGGGTTCAAATCTTGATATTAACACCAGCTAAAAAATAAACCCTTAGCTCAGTTTCCTCACCTATAAAACAAAGATGGTATTAATATTTCCTGCTTACCTAATGGGTATTTTGAAAGCCTTAAAGCATTATACAAATGTGAGTTATTATTATTATTAGATAAGACACTGTCCCTCCCCTGAAGATATTTAAGCTCTACGAGGTGGTGAGATACATACAGATAACCATAATATCTGGGCCAGATCGTAAAACTATTTTTTTGCTACAATTCCTCATTGAAATAATGCTGTAAATCAATGTGGTTTTCTCCATACTACAATTCATATTTATTTCCCCGATGCATCCCATAAATGGATGTTGTTACATGCCTTATAAGATCATGCCGTGGAAGTCCCTGTTGCCATAGAGGCCCAGGGTATCCAACCCAGTTCTCTTTCAGCACAGTGTGTCCTGCCCTGTGAAAGGTAAGCATGGTCTTTGGGACGTCTCCTACCCACATCAGTGCTATTGGCTTTTTTTAGTTGATGAGTATTAAGATTTCTTTTAAAAATGACTTCATTAATAATGAGAAAAGTAGATCTGAAGTCCAAACAGTGACTTACCTTATTACAAAGTATAGGATGAGCAGCCAATTCCATCAGCGGCTGATAATCTTGTTCTGTAATGTTGCATGGGTTCTTGGAAATAAATGCATTTTTAAAAGTTTCCCATATTTTCAGACAATCTTTTCTGTAGAAAAAGAAAGAAAATGTCTTTGTGCAAGGCCCAAATGTTTAAAAAGAATACTACTTAATTCTTCAATATCAACCATCAGCAATGGGTTTAAATGTCTGTAACTTACTCATTGGATATTTAGATACTAGGTAAAATTGGAGAGTTCACGGGGATCTCACTTTTCTCAATGAGAAAATCAGTCAGGTTTTAATGATTTTTGTGGTATAATAACAATTATTCACTAATAAGGCACTTTGATGTTTACAAAGTACTCCTCAAAAACACTGCAAAAGAATTAGTACAAGAATGATTTATCTCTATTTTAAAGATGAAGGGACTTGGTGGTGCAATGTATAGAGTGCTGGGCCTGGGGTCAGAAAGATTCATCTTCTGAGTTCAAATCTGACCTCAGACACTTACTAGCTGGGTGACCCTGGGCAAGTCACTTAACCTTGTTTGCCTCAGTTTCCTCATCTGCAAAATGAGCTGGAGAAGGAAATAGCACACCATTCCAGTAGCTTTACCAAGAAAACCCTAAATGGGCTCATGAAGCATTGGTCACAACTAAACAACAACAACTACAACAACAGCAAATATTTTATAGATGAGGAAACTGATTCTCAAGAATCCAAGGTGACTTGTCCAAGTCATGCAGTTAAAGGGTGTCAAAGCCAAGATGCAGTGGAAAGAGTATTGGTCTTGGAGTCAACAAATCTGGGTTCCAATCCAGATCAAGAACAAGTACTGTGGGAGGCCCAGCTAAACTACGAATGCCATAGTTAATTTTTATCTTTTTATCGCCATTTCCTAAGCCAGTGCCTTGTGTGTAGCTTAACAGGTGCTTAATGGATTTAAATGAAGAGTTCCCTTGATAAACCTAGGTCGGCTTGACCCATGCAATGCCCTGTGCTTTAGACCTATCTCTCAACCTTTGATTCTCTTGTTAAGTTTACTGGGTTCATTTATCCCCAAGTTCCTATTTCCAAACTAGCTGTTTTTATTTTGTGGGGGGGGGGAATCTTCATAAATAAATCAAAACTTCAGTCTGAGAAATGGTTGAATGTATAATGATAACAATCTTTATGGTATAGTAAAATGTGTGCTATTTTTGGATCCAGAGAACCTGGGCTCAAATCCTCCATCCTTGACCTTTGAGCAAGTCATTAAACTTTGTGCCTCAGTTACTCATTTGTAAAATAAGGAGGTTACAAAAAGGCACTAAACTGTGCATCCCCTTTGACCAATGATACTACTACTAGGCCTATACTCACTATGTGATCAAAGAAACAGGAAAAGGACCCACACGTACAAAAATATTTACAGCAGATCTTGTTGCAGTAGAAAAAAACCTGGGGCCAGCTAGGTGACACTATGGATAGAGAACCGGCCCTGGATTCAGGAGGACCTGAGTTCAAATCTCAGACACATAACACTTACTAGCTGTGTGACCCTGGACAAGTCACTTAACCCCATTACCTAGCCAAAAAAAAAAAGAAAAAAGAAAAAAAATACCTGGAAACTAAAGAGGTTTCCATCTATTGGGAAATAGCTAAACAAATTATAGCACATAAATGAAATGGAATGTTCTTGTGTCATAAGAAATGAGCAAACAGATAGTTTTAGAGAGAATTAGGAAGACCAGTACAGATTGATGCAGTGAAGTGGACAGAACTGGAACAATCTATATGACAATGTTATTATAAAGAAAAATATTTTGTGCCATAAATAATAAGCAGGTGGACTTCAGAAAAACCTAGAAAGACTTATATGAACTGATGCTGAGTGAAATGAGCAGAACCAGGAGAACACTGTACACAGTAACAGCCACAGTGTGTAATGACTAACTTTGATAGACTTATCTCTTCTTAGCAATGCAAGGATCTAAGATAACTCCAAAAGACTCGTGATGGAAAATGCTGTCTACATCCAGAAAAAGAACTATGGAGTCTGAATGTAGATCTAAACATATTATTTGCTCTCTCTCTTTTGTTTTCTTTTTTTTGTTTGTTTCTTCTTTCTCATGGTTTCTCCCATTGGTTCTAATTCTTCTTTATAACATGACTAATGTGAAAATAGGTTTACTATGAATGTATACATATAGCCTATATTAAATTTCATGCCATTTTGGGGTAGATGGATGGGGAGAGATGGGGAGAAAATTTGGAACTCAAAATCTTACAGAAGTGAATGTTGAAAACTAAAAATAAACAAATAAATTTTAAAAAAGAAAAATAATTTTGAATGATCTTTGGATTGGAAAAGCAGAATAAAAGTGGCTAATGAGGAAAAAAAGAAAAATAACTTTGAAAGATGAGTATCAATGCAATGGACCAAAGATGATGCGTGCTACTCACCTCTGGACAGACAGGTGTAGAATGAAAATCAGAAAGAAGAAACCTCTTTCTCTAGGTCAAACAACTAGTTAGTAGCTGAGCTGGGACCTAAGCCCTGGTTTCCTGACTCCCAGTGCAGTGATCTTCCCACTATACTACATTACCTCTAGGAGCATTTGTATGTAACTGAATCATCCTGAAGACAAGCTACTTTTGCCCCAAGGAATGAATTACTAATGGAATCTCAGGCATGGTAGCAGACCATGGGGAAAGATATTTATTTGGGTCTTGGAATGTGGAAGATTTTTACCACATAGGTAACTGCCTGGTCGGCCTATGAGTTGGGTTTACATATGACAGTATTATGGAACAACAGAAATTTTCCCCCACATGATTCTCACTAACTCTATGGTTTCTGTAGTCCAGTCCCTGCTGGACACGGCACTTTGTCCCCAAACCTTATCTGAATCCTGCAAGCATGCATATAAACTAAGGGCAAGAAAGAGTTCAAAAAGTTACCAAGGTGGACAGCTAGGTGGCACAGTGGATAGAGTGCCGGCCTTGGAGTCAGGAGGACCTGAGTTCAAATCTGTCCTCAGACACTTGACATTTACTTGCTGTGTGACTATGGGCAAGTCACTTAACCCCCATTGCCTCACCAAAAAGCAGGGAAAAAAAGGCTTACCAGAGAGGTTAGATTAATGGCTACATGGAGAATAATGCCTTGAATTCCTCAAAGCACCTACCTTCAGGAACAAAGAATAACCTGTTGTCATTATCATTTTGATTATTATAACTATTTTTTGGAGTTTGAGATCCACACTATAAAGTATGTGAAAAGTTGTCATATGAGAAGAGATTGTAGGACTGTGAGACAAGTCACAGGAGCCAGACCTGGGAGGAAGAGCGCCATCCCTGCAGGAAGCCATGGGATAAGGCAAAGACTCACTAGCTCCATGCTTGGCTAAGGATGTCTCCACCTTTACTAACCTGATGTACAGTCATCAGTGGCCAGTTGGCCCTGGTAACTTCAACTTTGCATCTGTTGGCATCTTCCCCATCCTTAAACCTAACTTGTGGGGCAGTTAGGTGACTCAGTGGATACAGTATAGGCTTGAAATCAGGAAGACTCATCTTCATGAGTTCAAATCCCTCCTCAGACACTTACTAGCTGTATCACCTTAGGCAAGCCACTTCACCCTGTTTGCCTTAGATCCTCATCTGTAAAATGAGCTGGAGAGGGAAATGGCAAACCATCCATTATCTCTGCCAAGAAAACATCAAATGGGGTCACAAAGAGTTGGATATGAGTGAAAACAACATAACGATTAAATCTAACTGGACTGATAAGAGGAAGGTGATGTGACGGTCCCTGTCCTTCTACACAACAGGGAGGTGCCCCCTCCTATTGCCAAGAACAGATCAACCTTAGTGGCAAGGAAACTGAAGGTTGGTAGGAATTCCTCAGGACAATTACATAAATTCCCCTAGAAACTCAGGAAATGTTAAGAAACCAGTGCTTATGAAAGAAGAGACTTTTTTTTTTGCTCCTAGATTACTGATGAGTGTTGATAGAGGTTTCCATTGGCATGAAGTTCTATAACTAAAATTGGCTACAAATGAAGGTAGATTTCTTTCCTCTTTGCAGTATCCTGTCTTGGAATATCCTGTTTGGCAAAACACCTGAGTAGTGCAGTCAGAGGCAATGTTGCAAACAAAAAGGAGATGGGTGGCTCAGGGCCTTTGTGGAACAAGAGACTTGATTGTGTAGATCTGTTTTTTCAGTACAAACATGTTTCATTTGATGCTGGGTCCAGGGAAATAACATGGAGGGGTAGAACCCTATGCTTTGCCCATCTGTCTGGGGGCACTGATCAAGCACTATTCTCTTCCAGGGAGGCTTCCTTGAGATCCCAACCCACTGAGTTCTCACCCTCCTCCAAACTCTAGTACATTTAGAAAGGACTCCTTTGAATGGTAGGTGCCAAAAGTTTACAAGATTATGAGCTCCTTAAGGGCGAAGACCATGGCACACTTCTTGTACCTCCATAGGCACTAACCTAATTTAATTATGACGATAAGTGTGCATTAGGTAGTACCTGGGTGGGTGGTTGATTGATTAGGTAGCAAATCACAAAGTTAAATTGGCCTATGTGCATATTGGACAAAGCAAAGAGTACCAGGTTTGGAGTTAAAGGACTAGGGTTTGCATGCCAGCTGTGTTGCTTACTGCCAGTGTGACCTCAGGCATGTCTTTTTACCCCGGCAGCCTTCAATTTCTTCATTTGAAAAAGAGGCTGAGCTTTCTGTCCGACACCTTAGCTTGGAGGCGGCAGCAGCAGGAGTTCCTGAAGCCTCACCATGCAGCCCAAGGACAATATGAAGAACAAAGATGCCGGCAAGTTGGCCAAGAAGGACAAAGATCCTGTGAACAAGTCTGGGGGCAAGGCTAAGAAGAAGAAGTGGTCTAAGGGAAAAGTTCAAGACAAGCTCAACAATCTGGTTCTGTTAGACAAAGCAACGTATGACAAACTCTGCAAGGAGGTCCCCAACTATAAACTTATCACCCCTGCAGTAGTCTCAGAGAGACTGAAGATCTGGGATTCTCTAGCCCAGGCAGCCCTCTAGGAACTGCTTAGTAAAGGTCTGATTAAGCTAGTTTCCAAACACAGAACACAAGCGATCTATACCAGGAACACCAAGGGTGGAGATGCTCCAGCTGCTGAAGATGCATGAAATGGTTCAACATTTGTGTACATTTTCAAAAATAAACTTATTGACCTAAAAAAAGAAAAGAAAAGAAAAAGAGGCTGATAAGCAGATTAGAAGAGCAAGGAATAGTTCATCTGTCAGATCTATGGAGAAGGGAAGAATTTATGACCGAACAAGAGATAGAGAACATTATGAAATGCAAAATGGATCATTTTGATTAATTAAATTAAAAAAGTTTTGCACAAACAAAGCCAATGTGATCAAGGTTAGAAGAGAAGCAGAAAGCTGGGAAATAATTTTTGTAGCCAGTGTCTCTTATAAATGCCTCATTTCTAAAATATATACAGAACTGAGTTAAATTTATAAGAATACACGTCATTCCCAACTGATAAATTGTCAAAAGATACGAAGAGGCAGTTTTGAGATGAAGAAATTAAAGCTATCTATAGCTATATAAAAATGTTCTAAATCACTATTGATTAGAGAAATGCAAATTAAAACAACTCTGACGTACTACCTCACACCTATCAGATTGGCTAATATGACAAAAAAGGAAAATGAAAAATGTTGGGGAAGACGTGGAAAAATTGGAACACTACTGAATTGTTGGTAGAGTTGTGAACTGATCCAACCATTATGGAGAGGAATTTGGAACTGTGCCCAAAGGGCTATAAAACTGTGCATACCCTTTGGTCCGGTAATATCACTACTAGGTCTGTATCCCAAAGAGATCATAAAAAAGGGAAAAGGACCCACATGTACAAAAACATTTCTAGCAGCTCTTTTTGTGGTGACAAAGAATTGGAAATTGAAAGGATGTCCATCAATTGGGGAATGACTGAACAAGTTGTGGTATATGAATGTAATGGAATCTCAGAAAAACCTGGACTCACATGAACTGATGCTGAGTGAAGTGAAAAGAACCAGGAAAACATTGTACAGCAGGAACAGCAACATTGTGCAAAGACCAACTTCGATAGACTTAGCTCTTCTCAGCCATGCAATGATCTAAGACAATTCCAAAAAACTCATCGTGGAAAATGCTATCCACATCCAAAGAAAGAAGTATGGAGTCTGAACGTAGATCGAAACATACTTTTTTTTCTTTCTCATGGTTTTTCCCTTTTGTTCCGATTCTTCTTTCACATGTCTAACGTGGAAATATGTTTAATATGATTGTACATGCATAGCCTGTATCAGATTGCATGTTGTCTTGAGGAGAGGGGAGGGGGAAGGAAGGACTCAAAATCTTACAAATGTGAATGTTGAAAACTATCTTTACATGTAATTGGAAAAAATAAAATACTATTAAGCGGAAAAAATCATTTTAAAATGAGGGAAAATTTTTTTTTAAAATAAAAAGAGGCTAAATTAGATGACCTCAGAGCAGAGGTCTTTTCCACTTCTAAATCTATGAGTCTATGAAGTCAGCCCGCCTAGCCATCGTTTGAGGCCGTTGTTTGTCCTTTGCACTGGAAGAGACCAATCACACGATGTTGGGGTCGAGGTACAGTGTGTTTGCCTGTGGTTGATCAATCCAATACCAGCTCTGCAGACCTGAAGCATATTCTGTGGTTTATCGATTAATAGATTGATCAACAAACATTTATTAAAACACTACAGATGCTAGGTGCTAGGGGAGACAACAAGTTTAGAGAAAACATACATGGTTCCTGGCCTTATGAAGCTTATAATTGATGGGGGAGAGGGATGATGAGACACTAACCAGATGACTATAATGAAGAGTAATGCATGATAGGTGATAATCCTTAAGAGTTGGGATTATGATTCACTTATGTGACCCTGCCCTAGTCATAGTCATGGTCTTTCCCTTTGGTTTTAATTCTTCTTTACAACATGACTAATATGGGAATATGTTCAATATGATTATACACGCATAGCCTATATCAGATTGCACGCCTTCTTGGGAAGGGAGAAGCAGAGGGAGGGGGAGAAAATTTAGAATTCAAAAATCTTATAGAAGTGAATGTTGAAAACTAAAAACAAATAAAGAAATAAAATTTTTTAAAAAAAGAAATGTAAGGCGAACATTCCATATATAAGGAACAGGATGAGCAAAGGTCCATAAGCAAGAAAATCCATCTCCTTTTTGTGTCAGGAATCTCCTTAATTGTGTTTTTGATGTTTCTCCTATTCACTTCTGGAACTCATTCACCGTCCACCTATTGGGCACCCAAGAGGGATGTCCATGGGGGGAAACAGAGCCTTTAATTGCACAACAAAAGGTTTGTTTTTAGTAGAAAATTCAAACACTCTTGAGAGAGGTAATAATACATTGGTTTAAATGTATACAAAGATGCAAATGAATGATAACAGACCTTTTCCTGAAAGCAGATTTTGAGAAGGGGGACGAGGGAGAGAATATAAAGACACTGGGTGTATAGCAGAAACTATAGAAGGGGAAAATAGATGAAGAGTGGGGAGGGGAGAAACTGGGGTCACACTTCTCATTTTTCCAGGACCCATTCATATTTCCACCAAAGAATGAATGTGGTATGACTAATATGGAAATATGTTTAACATGATTGCACATGTATAACCTATATCAGATTGCTTGCTGTCTTGAGAAGGAGAGAGGAGAGGGAGGGGAAGGAGAAGGAAGGAAGGAACTCCAAATCAAATCAAAAATGAATATTGAAAATTATCTTTACATGTAATTGGAAAAAAAATACTTTTTATATTTTTTTAAATGAGTGAATGTGGCTATTAGGAAAGAAGTGAAAGCCACATCAGTCAATTTTATCACTTGCCAGAATAAATAGACTGGTGGAAGAGATTGTTAAAGCTACTGGTGAAAAGAAGGCCCGGGAATTACAGGAGAATTCACAAATCACTTCCTTCCCTCAGTTTTTCCATCTGTAAAATGGAATTGAATTAGATAATCTTTAAGGTGTCTCCTAGCTCTACTAGTCAATTCTATTCAGTTGAATTCAACATACACTTATTAAGTTTCTAGTATATGCTGAGTACTATCTTACACATCTCAGAGATGGAAAGTTCAGGAAGACTTGGGTCCCTGCCATCATAGCATGACACAATAACTTCCCAGGGTTATTGTGAAGATAAAATGAGAAAATACATATAAAATACTTTGCAAACTATAAAGTGCTATATAAGTACTTCATAATTATTGTTGTTTCCACTTCAAAATGACCAAGCTAGTGAAAGTGAGTTTTAACATAAGCAATAAAATCAGAATCAAATCATTTCCCCATCTTGATGCCTCTTCTTTGGAGTCTCATGAGGACCCAGCCTTTCCTCAACTTGATCATTCTTGTTCTGGCTCTTCCTTTGGTATCTCCTCCATCACCAAACTGTTCACATTAGAAACAATGAGGAATTTTAATTTGGCAGCGAGAAGGAGAGATCTTCCAGGATTGCTAAAAGACCATCCCTTCTGCTCTTCCCCTGGAAAACCTCATGTTGAGACACAGCCCATTTGCCATGTCACCATGACAGGTTATTTAGCACTTCAACAACAATTCATTGGACTATGATCTTGAAAAGCTCTGTACAAGTTTAAAGTTTGTCTAACGATTTAAAGGTTTAATTCATCTCTTTTTCCAGGACTTACTACAGGTAAGACCCTGTAGGAATCTAGGCAAGAGCTGTGGGAGCTACAAAGAAGACTAAGATTTGGCTTTTGCCCTTGTGGGGTTTTCAACTGGTCAGGAACACAAGAGGCAAATACAAATGACTATTACAGAAATCAGAATGTGGAAATGTGATGAGGGCAGAGGGCTTTGTTATTTCAGGAGATAGAGACATCACTTTTGTCTGGGGGCAACAGGGAAAACTTCTTGGAGAAATGACATTTAAACTAGGAGCAAAGGGAACCTGAAGGTTGGAAAAGAATAACAGGCAAAGGTAACAGGACAAGCAAAGGCAGTAAGGTAGGAAAAAGTGAGGCATATCTGGAGAAAAAAGTTACTTAGATTTCCTACAATGTCAGATAAAACAAAGGAAATAACATACTTATAAAGCCTTAAGGTTTGCAAAGGGCTGGCCTTGGAATACCACTGTGAGGTAGACATCACAAGTGTTATTGTCCCCACTTGGCAGGGGAAACTAAGACTTGCAGAGATTGAGTGATTTGCCTCTGTAACTAGTAAGTATCAAAGCTGGCATGTGGATGCAGTTTTTTCTTGGCTCCAAATCCAGTACTCTTCCCACGACACTATTTTACTGCTCCTTAGTCATGGGAGTAATCCAATGCAACAAGTATTTATTAAGCCCCTATTGTGTATAAGGCACTGTAACAAGAATACAAAAACAAGAGAAAAAAGCATCACTGCTGTCAAGGAGCTAAAATTCTACTGGGAGGACATATTTAAACAAATATATGTATGACATTTATATATATGATAATGTAATTTGTATTATTTGTGTGTATATACACATATATATACATAATTACTTGAGAATGGATAGAACACTACATACAATGAGGGAGATGAGGATAGTCTTCCAGTAGAAGATGGAATATGAAATGAATCATGAAGGAAACCAGAGATTTTAAGAGACAGAAATGAGATGGGAGTGCATTCCACTTATGAGGCACAGCCTGGATAAAGACTTGGAGGCAGAAGATTGAATGCCAAGTTCAGAGAAGAGCTGTGAGGAAGGTAATGTGGAATGATAATATGAATGGTTACCATTTATATACATTTTAAGATTTGCAAAGGACTTCACAAACATTATCTTATTTGATCTTCACAATAATCCTGTGAAGTATTGCTATTATTATCCTCATTTTATGGATGAGGAAATTGAGGATTAAGGGGGTTAAGTATGTTGCCTAGGGTCACACAGCTAGGAAGTGTCTGAGGTGGGATCAGAATCCAGGTGTTCTTGACTCCACAATTGATATTCTATCCATGATGCCATACTGTTTTGTAATCAAACCAAATCAAACCGTAGAGTCAAAGATCTCAGAATTAGAGTGAGAGGTCATCTGGTCTCAAGACTACCAAAAGGATACCCTAACCCCCTCATTTTATAGCTGAAGACACTCAGGCCCTCAGAAGTTAAATGACTGGCCCAGAGTCCCATGATGAACTTAAATCCAGATCCTCTGAATCTAAACCCGGTACTTTTTCTACTATAGCATTCTACATCTCAAATCACATTAAATCAATTTGGGAAAGAGAGAAGGATGAGAAAGTGAAGTCAGGTTTAAGAAGGCTTTGAATACCACAGAAAAATTGTTGTTTGTTTTTTTTACCAAATAAGTGATGGGGATCCATTAAAAGTTTGAGCAGGGGATAGAATGATCAGGTATGCTTTAGGAAGCTTAATGTAGCAGTGATGTGAAGGGAGAATTGAAGGGGAGAAGGACTGGCGAGTCCACTGCCATGTGCAATCAACTCAAGTTATTAACATCATAGCATTAACTTCATTGATAACTGTGAAAAGACTTCCTTAACACAGCTAACACAGTGCTACTTTATTGTAAATGTCAACTGAGCAAAAAAAGGGACGCTTTTCGCAGCATGGAGCAACACTTACCTGCATTTTGCTTTTGGGATCACCATAATGGAATGTTGTTATTGTTCAATTGTGTCTGACTTTTTGTGACCCCGTTTGGAGTTTTCTTGGCAAAGATACTGAAGTTGTTTACCATTTCCTTCTCTGGTGGATCACCAAGTCATAGGCAAACAGAGGTTTAAATGACTTACTCAAGGTCATACAGCTAGGAAGTTTCTGAGGCTGAACTTGAACTCAGATCTTCTTGACTCCGAGCCCAATACTCTACCCACTGCACCGCCTAGCTGCTTCTCACTAGTCTTAGAGCAGGGTATTTTTACTTCTACTCATCATTCAGCCTCAGGTTCCTTCTTACTTTTTTTCTCCCCAAAATCTCCTCCCATAAAAACATATGAATATACTATTAAATATCCTTTCAGCATACATTCTATTATATTTTGATTCTGAGAAAACACTAAAAAAAGGCATTTTTAATCTACAACTTGAAGGACCAGTGAGAAAAATTAATCTTATCCACAGTAGGCAGCGCTCAGATCAGAATGAAATCAACCAAAGGGCCACAAGAAGTCTGGAGTGAAGTTCTTCTGAATTTAATTACCAAACTACATACATGACATTTGATTTGATGAATAATAGCCTTCTCCACCAGCACCCCTCTGACCCCACCACAACCACTGAAGTCCATAATGCCAGACACATTTCATGCCAAGCTTAAAAATTTTGTAATTTGTCCAAGAGACAATAGGATAACGAAGTCTCGAGCAGAGAAATGATACAGTCACCTGTGTCTTAGGGAAATACAGAAGGAGAGCTTGTAATCCTCTGGCCTTTGTTGGGGAACTAATGGGGAATACTCCTATGTTATTTCACACACACACACACACACACACACACACACACACACATATTCCACTCCTCTGTCCCGTGAGAGGAAGATGTGGTGTAAGTGGAGACAAAGGTTAATGTAAACAGTCCAACTGGTTTAAATTCAGTGGGGGCAGGTTGGCCATGGCAATATAATAAACATGAATATACTATCTAAATTAACTTACTTATTTGGTATCATGCCAATCAAACTGCCAAAAGATTACTGTATCAAGCCAGAAAAAATAATAACAAAAGTCACCTTGAGAATGAAAAGGTAAAGAATGTCAAGGGAATTAATGAAAGAAAGGAGGAAGGAATCTGACCTAGCAGTACTAGATCTTAAACCGTACTGCAATGAAGCAGTAAGCATTGAAACAATTTGGTAATGGGCAAGAAACAGAGAAATTGATTGGTAAAAATAAACAAATGAGCATAGTAGCCTAGTGTTTGATAGACCTAGAGATCCCAGATAACAGGACGAGGACTCACAAACTGAGTTGGGAAAACCAGGTGGCACACTGGGCTTGAAATCAGGAAGACGCATCTTCGTCAGGTCAAATCCAGCCTCAGATACTTACTAGCTGTGTGACCCTGGACAAGTCACTTAATCTTCTTTACTTCAGTTTCCTCATTTGTAAAAATGAG
Organism: Vombatus ursinus; assembly: GCF_900497805.2. Taxonomy (NCBI): domain Eukaryota; kingdom Metazoa; phylum Chordata; class Mammalia; order Diprotodontia; family Vombatidae; genus Vombatus; species Vombatus ursinus. The sequence goes on along the minus strand of NW_020954596.1, from coordinate 24,519,289 downwards.
CTGGAGAAGGAAATGGCAAACTATTCCAGTAACTCTGCCAAGAAAACACCAAGTGGGATCACAAAGAGTTGGATGCTATTGAAAAATGACTGAACAACAACAACAACAACATGGGCCAAAGTCTTACACCTTTTACCAAGATTATGAATGATAACTAAATGAATACATGATCTAAAGGATAACAGCATAAACAAATCAGAAGAATAATAAAGAAATTACCTTTCAGATCTATGGATAAAGAAAGAGGTCATAACCAAATAAGAAATAGAGAGGATCAGTACTTAGCACAGTGCCTAGCACATAGCAGGTGCTTAATAAATGCTAGTTGTGGCTGACTTACCACCTTAGGTAAAATGGACAGTTTTTATTACAAAATATTTTAAAGTTTTTCCACCAAAAAACTCTAAAATTAGAAAATAAGCAAGTAAGTGGGAGGGGGGGGAATCTTATCAGCCAAGTTGTCTGATAAAGGTCTCATTTCTAAGCCATATAATACAGAACAGATTCAAATTTGTAAGAATAAGAGCAACTCCCCAAATGATAAGTGGTCAGAGGATTTGAACAGGCAACTTTCAAAGGAAGAAATCTAAGCTATCCAAGCCATGTGAAAAAATGCTCTAAATTATTGATAATCAAAGAAGTGCAGATAAAGGAAGGAAGGGAGGGAGGGAGGAAAGAAAGAAGAAAGAAAAGAAGAGGGAGGAGAGAGAGAGAAAGGAAGGAAAGGAAAAGAAAAAACAAAAAGAAGGACAGAAGAGAGGAAAGAAGAGATGAAGAAAGAGAGAGGAAGGAAGGGAAGGAAGGGGAAAAGGAAGGAAAGAAGAGATAGGAGTGAAAGAAGGAAGAAGAGAGGAAGAAGGAAGAATCGGGAAGACAGGACGAAAGAATGAAAAATTTATATGACCTACAAGGACAACAGGAAGAAAGAAAGAAGAAAAATGTATATGACTTGTTCTTACATCAGTCAAAATTTATGAGGCATCTTGATAGGTGGATTAGAGAAGTTTTGGCAGCTATTGTCCTTAGGGTAGCAAGTTTTAATTCCTGTAATTAAATTCAATAGGCTCTTAAAGGACTTCTTGTTCTGACTCTTAACTCCTATCCAATATTCTTGTACCTCTTCTTGGAAACATCAGCAGGACTGGAGGTGGAAAAACAAAGAGAGGGACCAGGAAACTTAATCTCAATCTTTATTTCTTCTCCCAGCCCCCGCATCACTTTTCTCCTTCTTCACCTCCTCCACCACCAGTGGGGAAAGTGAAGAAAGGCAACCGAGTGGTGGTGGAATGGATTGGAGGGTAGATACTCTGGGAACAGAATGAGAAAAGTTTAGTTCACTGAACCTGGACTGGAATGTTCCAATGCACGTCTCTCAAATACCGGTGATAATGTGCCCTTAGTTATTGTGTTGGTTTTGAGGGACTGAAGATTGATTTTTCTAAAGTCAGGCCTGACCATATCACATCCCTCTTCCCATTTAATAAACTCCAAGAGTTTCCCCTATTGCCTTCAGGATCAAATCTAAATTCCTCTACTGGGCTTTTAAATTCCTTCATAACCAGGCCCCAAGAAGACATTGCATCTCCCGACTCCTTAATTTCTCACAAACTGTCCTCACTCCTCATCTCTCTCTCCAGCTTCCCTGACTTCCTTCCCCAGCAAAAATCCAGCCTTCTACAAGAAGCCTTCCCTGGTCCCTCTCATTGCCAGTGTCTTCCTTCTGTTGATTATCTCCAGTGTATCCTGTATGTATCCTATTTATACGTAGTTGTTTGCATAGTTGCTGTTTGTTGTTGTTGTTGTTTTGTCTCTCCTGTTAGACTTGTGAGATCCTTGAGAAGAAGGACTGGGGTTTTTTTGTTTGTGGGTTTTTTTGTTTTGTTTTGTTTTGCCTTTCTTTGTAACCCTAGCACTTAGCACAATGCCTGGCACGTAGTAGGTGCTGTAAAATGAGAGCTAGGTATCTCCTACATACATCCCTCTCATTGGGCTGTTGTGAGAATACAGTGAGATAACATATACAAAGCACTTTACAAAGTGGTAAAAAAATATATATCAGAGTTGGAAAGGCTCTCAGAGGTCACCGCATGCCACCTGAACTAGGACGGGACTCCCTTCCGTAATATCCCTGACAAGCAGCCACCCAGGATCTGCTTGAAGACCTCTTGTGATGAGGAGTTCACTCTCTCTTGAAGGCACTCATTGCACTTTTAGACAGCTGTAAGATAGTATGGTATAGTGGACAGAGGTGTTGGAGTTAGAAAGACCTGCATTGAAGTCTGGCACATACTGGACAAATCACTTAACCTCTTAATACCCCCAGCAACATCAACACTATAAATTACAAAATTTTCAAAAATCTAAATACCAAAATAGAAATTCTAAAAATTAAGAAGAAATCTGAAAACAGACCCCCACACCCAATTAAATTGATAAATAAAACCAGATAGGCTTTTTAAGAAGAAAAAATAAAAGAAAAATAATTTATATTATCAATAATATCAATATGTAAAAATGAACAATATTGAGGACTTTTATAAACTAATGAAGAATAAAATAAGCAGAGGCAGAGGAACAATTTATAGAATAACACAGTAAAGACAAACAACTTTGGAGACTGTAAGAACTGTGATTGCTATAATGAGCAGTCCTAATTCCAGAGGACCAATTATGAAATATGCTTCCTTTATGGAGAGGTGATAGATTTAGGGTATGGAATGAATTATGTATATATTTTGTGTACAGACATTGGGGGAATTTGTTTTCCTTGGTTATGCATATTTGTTATGAGAAATTTGGTTTCTTTTTCTTTTTTTATTTCTGTGAGGTCAAGAGTAGGATGGAGAAAAGTAGATTTATGTTGTTATTGTTTTAATAAAGAGCTGGGAGGGGCTACAGATATTTGTTACATACACTTTTAGATGGAGTCACTTTATTATTAGTTTTACTTAATTTTTATTTTGTTATGGGAGACTCCTTATGAAGCAGGTGTCACCTACAAATTTTGTAATGTCAAAACAAGATGAATCAATAAAATTGAGGGACAAAATAACTATCAGTTTCTTATTAAACTCTCTAAAACTATAAATTGAATGGAAGGTAGCAATCTGCATTGGCAGACAGAATTCCTCACTGTGGACTCCCTATAGCAATAAAAGCACAGGTCCTGGGTTGGAGGAGGGTGGGAAATATTAGCTCTTTTGCAAAACAATGAGGTGCTTTATAATGGAGTTTTGCTGTATCGATGCTTTTTTCAATCAATTAATCAATAAACATGTATTAAGCTCCTACTTTGCGCCAGGCACTGTGCTAAGCACTGGGGATACAAAAAGAGACAAAAGACAGTCCCTTTCCTCAAGGAACTCACAATTTAATTGGAGAGATAAGAAGCAAACAAATATATACAGCACAAATAGGAAATAATAAACAGAAGGCACCGGAATTAAGAGGGGTTGGGGAGGGTTTCCTGTATTTCAATAATAATACCTAACACTTATACATGCTTTGAGGTTTGCAAGGCACTCAACATTATTTGATCCTCAAAACAATTTTATGAGGTAAGTCCTATTACTAGCCCTGTTTTTACAAATGAGGAAACCAAGGCAACAAGTTGAATAACTTGCTCAGAATCACACAGGTATTAAGTGTTTGAGGCAGGATTTGAACTGAGTCCTCCTGACTCCAAGTTCAGTGCTTTATCTGCTGTGCCCCCTAGTTACCTAAGCTTCTCCACACACACCCCACCACTCACGGTGTCTCTGGACAGTATCAAAATAATCACAATGTAGAAAAGCAGTGGGGACTGGTGGATGGTTCAAGCCCTGTCTCTGACGCATAATGCCTATATTGGACAAGTCACTTAGTATCTTAGGGCAAGTGTTTGTCTTAATCTACTGGAAAAGGAAATGGCAAACCACTCCAGTATCTTTGCTGAGAAAGGCCCACGGACGGTGTGGTCCATGCGGTCATGAGGAGTTGGACCCAACTGAACAACAGGGAGTATAAATAGGATGCCAAGAAAAATGTCTGTTAAGAACCACGACTAAAGGCGAATCTGCTGTAACCGAATCAGGGGTTCTTGGCCTGGGGCCCACAGACTCACAAGGGATTCACGGGCCTATTTCAGACTCTACGAACTTGGATGGGGAAAAAAACTCACCTTTATTTTTATTAACCTCTAAGTGAAATTTAACGTTTCCTGCAATGATTTAAAAACATTATTCTCCGAAGGGATTCATGGCTTTCACAAGATTGTCAAAGGAATTCATGACCCAAAAAAGATTAAGAATCCCTAATCAAAACAACTGAAACCAAGAGTACTCTTTTTATATATATTTCAAAAAATACACACCTACATATTTTGTGTGTGTGTATATGTATCTGTGTATCTATGTATATGTGTATATACGTATGTATATATGTGTGTATGTATATATATGTATATATGTGTGTGTGTGTATATGTATATATGTGTATATATGTGTATATATATATATATATGTGATGGTGTAATGGAACTGGATAACTTGGAAATGAATGACTAGGACAGAGAACATGGGGACTATGACCTCCCTAATCCCAAACATGACTCATGTTGAGCATATGGCCCTTTAAATGTCTCAACATCTTTAAATGTCTCAACATCTCTTTGTACCAGAAAGAGCACTGAACATCAGGCAACAGACTTGGGTTCTAGACTCAACTCTCATCCTTACTACCTAAGTTAACCTTACGAAAATCACTTAACTGATGGGGCAGTTAGGTGGCACAGTAGATAGAGCTCTAGCCTTGGAGCCAGGAGGACCTGAGTTCAAATCCAGCCTCAGACACATGACACTTACTAGCTGTGTGACCCTGGGTGAGTCACTTAACTCTGATTGCCTAAGCAAAAAAAAAAAAAATCACTTAACTGCTCTGGGTCTCGACTTCCCCAGCTCTAGAATGGTGATATTATGTAAAGAGAGGCAGCATGGTATAATGGTTAGAAGGCTTGCCTCAGAGTCAGGAAGACATAGATTCCTGCTTTTGACACACACTGGATGTGTGGCCATAAGCAAATCACTTAACCTCTCAGTACACTAGACTGTTCTCTAAGATTATAAATTATAGAACAGTTGCTGTTTCTGCACTAGAGCGTGGAATTTCCATGCTGGAAATTACCCGAACTGATGAGATGGTAGGTCTGGGCCAAAAACAAACCCCCAATCCCCTTCATGCTGAACAAACTTGTTGTAAGGAAAGTGATTTATAAGTCTTAAGGTGTTAGAGAAACATGTTTATCAACATTATTACTATAACTATTTTCTGGTAAACTCAAAGTCAGTATTACGCATGTAACCTGTGAGATAGGACTTTGGTTTAAGACCTGATCCTCTGGGCCCAGGACCTGCCTTTGACCCCCAGCCGCATTTAGGAAATGGACCTAGAAGTTCTGAGGCTTTGAATGCATATTTGAGTGTTGAGTCCTTCCTCCCTCCCTTTCCTCTCTCCTCTTGCCCTGAGGGAACCTTGTAAGACAAGTCTGACTGGGAGCCTACAGCACACCAGGCCGTCCATGAAGATGACAGGAACAAGCATTGGTGAAGAGCTTACGAATAAACCACAATGGTTTGAAAACATACTGCCTGGAGCATTGTTGGCTCTTCAGGAAAGTTTCTGGATGAAGGATGGGATGACTTTTGATCTTTCAAACCTTTTAAATTAGTAGAATTTCCCCTATAGACTAGAAGGTCAGATGGAGTCCTACTTCCTTCCTGTGTCCTCAGGTGCCGGTGTGGATTACCTTAGCGGTGTGGATTACCTTAGCGCAGGCTAAGCAATTTTCATGATGGAGCTGTAGGGCGTTCTCTCTCCCTCCCATCAGTCAGGGCCTTTTCCCACTTCTTTCCTCTCCCATCCCCTCCTACCCCTATTCTTTTCCCTATACCCTTACTCTCATAATTTCTCATTCACCCTTACCCCCTTGCCTCACACACACATCTGTGTTCTCTTTTGTCTCCAGATGCCACAAAGTTTTGAAGGTATAACTGGGAGGGGCTGCCTTATTGGGCCAGATGACAAGCATTCCCAGGGGACCATGAGCCATATACAAAGGCAGACCAGACCTAAGAAGGAAAGGAAGAATAGGAGAAATTTTCTGACCAGCATTAGGGAGTTCAGAACAGGCCAGACTAGATGCCTGGGGGAGGTGGGGATGGGTGGGGAGACTGTCCCTATGGTAGTTACCAGGTCAGTCTGAGTTATTACCTCCTAGTAAGCTCCTAAGCACCACCAACTGGTAGTCCCAGGCTTCTGTAGAGTCTATCTACAATGTCCATTGGCTGTAGTCCAGAGGTCCTGGGGCATCAGCCCATAGCTGTAGACCTCCCAAAGCTGAATCAGTGGCATTGAAGCAGTGTTACGTTCATTAGGGTTTAACAACTGGCTTTCAAAAACAAGTGCCCGCTCTGCACACTTTAAAGTTAATCTGCATTATTTAATGTTTCCTCCATCACTTTCTTAAGTCTAAATAATCAACAAAGCAGTAAATCCTGCCCTGATTTGTAGTGTTTGCTGATTTCCAAAGCATAAATGCTCACAATGGAAACTGATCAATCAGATCTTGGGAAATGGTTAAATCTGGCTCCAGCACTCCAGCATTTGCCATTCTTAATTATTCCAAACTCCCTAATACCAGACAGAAAAGTGCTCCTATTCTTCCCTTCTTCCTTAGATCTGATCCTTCTGCACAACTGTATGTTTGTGGAAGAAGATCCCAGACCTCCTGAATCCCCTGCCACCAGTTGGCTTAACCATCAATCAGCATCAGGGCTCTAATTTCATATAATAACCAATTAAAGTCAATAGGCAACATGACCCAGCTTCTGATAGCCAAGGATGACATTGGCAGAAAGGGGTGAGGATGGTCTATTCCTTCTTAGGATCGTAGAATTTATGAAGGACTCCAGAAATCATCTGGTTCAACATTTTTATTTTATAGATGAGAAAACAGGAGCTCAGAAGGGATATATGACTTTTCCAGGATCACACGGTAAATAAATATAGCCAAGTAAGCCTCGCTCCTCTGATTCTTCATTTGAAGTACCCACTATTTCTGGGGCCTCCAAGCATTTCTGAATATAGCACTGGACTGAGATGAAACAAACACTCTATGGATCCTAAAATTTCTGTCAGTCGTAAAATCATAGGGTCTTAGAGTTGGAAGAGATCTCAGAAGGCATCTAGTCCAAGCTAGAAATTCCCAACAAGGAATTTCCTCTGCAACAGTGAATCCCATCCTTTTCTCATAACACCCTATTCAGTGCAGTATTAAATAAATTCTTATGTGTCAGTGCATGTAAGCAATAAAATTAAAGGATTAATTAATCCTCCTTGCCCTTCTGACAAGCTCCTCAAGTGTCAGGTTGGGAGCTCAAGGCTACAAAATCCACAATAAGTGGCCACTCAGTCTCTCTGCTGGAAGAAACCCAGGTATGGAGAACTCATTGCCCCAAAGATGACCCTGAACTTCCTTTAATCACAGGACTTAAAAGAATCTATGTTAATAGAAAATGGCAGCTAGGTGGTACAGTGGATAGAACTCTGGGCCTGAAGACAGGACGATCTGAATTTAAATCTGACCTCAGACTGGGCAAGTCACTTAGCCTCTGTTTGCCTCATTTTCCTCAACTGTAAAAACGGGAAAATAAGAGCACCTACCTCCCAGAGTTATTATGAGGCTCTATGTACAAAGCCCTTAGCATTCTGCAGGGCACTCAGTAGGCACTACATAAAATGCTTATTCACAATGATCCATAAACCAAGTCAATAAGCCAACATATCTTGGTGTGTTTCCTCTCTGCCCTACTCCCATCATTTCCCAACATGAAATAATTACTTTTCCAAGCCTCGGTCAATAAAACAATCTGACCTTCATATCTTGTTGGCTCCCAAACCCTCTCTCCCTCACCCCTCAACCCAAAGCATTCTGTGTGGTTATTGCATTCTGTATGTGGCATTTGGTATTATCGCTTCCTTCAGGGTGTCTTTGCCAGGAAAATGAAATTTCTTGTTTCCTTAAGTTTGCACCAGCCACAGGACACTTTACTTCAGGCATGCACTGCCACCTTGTGGGACTAGTGAGAAGCTGATGGGAATCCATAGCCTCACTCCAAGACGGCTAACTTTGCTTTCAAAGATATCCATCCACAAAAGCTGTTGAATGTGAGGCATGAGATTCGGAGCCATAAAGGATCCTCTAGCCCAACTTCATTTTTTTTCTTTCTTTTTTAACGGATGCCTTTTATTTTTATAGCAATTATTCCCTAATATATTGTCCCCTTGAACTTGTCTTTGCAACAAAAGAAAACAGTTAAGTGAAAAGAACCAACACAGAAAACACTTCTGCCAGCATATGCAGTATTCTGTTCTCCGAATGCCCTACTTCTCAACCAACAAGAGGGAAATTTGCTTCATCATCTGTTTTTCATGACCCCAAATTGATTATTGGAACTAATCTGAGTACATAAGCATTGTTTTCCTATACAATTTATAATCATTGAACTCAGGTAACTATGTCTTCATTCTCCTCTACATAATACTCCAGGCTTTCTTTGCAATGCCCCCTTAGTGGATTGCCTCCTGTCCCAGGTCCTCACCTCACATTTTTACCTCCCTCCCTTTTTAATTTTCCTTTTAGGTGTTATCTTCCTTCATTAGAATGTAAGCTCTTTGAGGGCAGGGACTGTCTTTTTTTTTCTGTTTGTATTTCAAAAGATTCAGAAAAAGAACAAGATCTCATGATCAAAAATTCCACAGGGGAAAGGATCATTGCAAGAGTGATGGAAGATCTCAAGAACAAAACCTTGAAGAAATAAAGATGAACCATTCTGATGAAGAAAAAAAAAGGAGAGGAGTAATAGTCGAAAGAGAATGAAAAGAATGAACATGAAATTCACTAAGTGATCAACTTTTAAAAAGATACATACAGACGATTGAAGTAAAGGCAGGTAATGAAAGACTAATGTAAAATTATGGCACCATCTGGTAAGGATAAAATCAGGAAAGCCAAAATGCAGAATGAGCTAAAGCTAATGAGAGAAACTAAGAAAGAGGTGGGGCGGGGGAGTGGGGAGGAGAAAGGATTAACTCTCTAAAGAAACCCAGAAAGATCATAAAACGAGCTGAAAGGGATATTAGAGGCTCTCCAATCCAATCCATTCACTTGAACTTGAGAACAATGAGGTCCTAGAGGTCAGGTAACTTGCCTAAGGGATGGAACCACTGCCTAGGGTGGAAGGGATGATGATTACTTAAGACAGAGAGATTTAACAGTCCATCTCTTAGTTTGCTTCTATTCCTCTGTCAAGGGGGAATCATCTTTGGATTTTAAAAAAAACACAAAAATGGCTAAGAGAGAGTTGAGTTGATACCCAAGATTAGTAGGGAGACAGTAAGAGAGCATCTACCTGCCCTTGATGTCACCAGACCCAGATGAACGTAGCCCAGTACACTAGCAAATGTGATTATTGAGCTGCTATCAGTAGTCTTTGAAAGATCGGGGAGAATAGGGGAGATACTGCAGAAGTGGGTAAGAGTGTATGTCCTGTTGTTCATAAACTAGAAAAGTACAGAATCTGCACTAGTAATATTTACTTCAATTCAATGTCAAATTTTCAGGAGATGTCTAATAGAGTGCTTCTGGGATCTGTGGCTGGCTATGAGCCATTCAAAAATTTTCGTCAATGACTTTGATAAAGACAGATGGCAAAATTATTAAATTTGCAGATGATAAAATCTTGTAGAGGTAACTTGCATTTGGATTACAAAATCAGGACAAAAATCATATCTATAAAATAAAATGTTGCATGAAATTTAACAGGGATAAATGCAAAGTCTTGACAGGGGTAGGGGTAGTTTTATTATGTGTCCAAAGGAAATAGAAAACATTATTTCTTGGAACACTTGGCCATCTTGTATTGTGATACTTATTTGCAAAAAGATGCTATTGTGCTGGTTGCTTCAAGCCAATATTGCAGAGTTTTCTAAATGAGATCTATAACCACTGGCAAAAAAAAAAGATCTAAAAATTTTATATCTACTTATAAAAAACCAAGTGTATGAAAAATGTCTTTTTTTTCTGGACTATAAGATACAGTTGGCTATACAACCCACAGAGCTGGTCTCTAGTGCATTTATCTTGAACACACACTAAAGATGGACGATGAACTGGGCCCAAAATAGAGGAGAGCAGGTTAGAATGCCTTTGGAAAATTGAACATTCTTCTTAATGATACCCAGCTTCTTCCTAAATAAAAACTCATCATTTTAACAGCAACATTCTTCCAGTTTTGCTACATAACTATCAGTCACAGAATACCACATGAAAAATTAAAATGATAGATGCCCAGAATGCAATACAGATATGAGCTGGCTACCACGTATTACCAAAAAATAATTGCCCAAGAGAAGCAGAATAGAGGATATGCTCTAAAAAAATGAGTACTGGGTAGCAGTATGGTGGAGTTTGGGGGTTTGATCCTGGCCCTCTCACATGCTACCTACATGATCCTGGGCAAGTCACCAAACTCTTAGTTTTCTTTATATGAAAAATTAGGGTGCCAGACTGGTCTAGTGACCTCTAAGGTGGCATTCAGCATTATCCTATGTTTCTGTCATTGTGCCTATGAGGCTTGGTTGGAGGAGCTGGAAATATTTAGATTGAGGAAGAGAAGAAAAGACTCGGGACAGGGGCTTGTGTGGAAGAGGAATTGGACAAGTTCTGCTTGGCCCCAGAGGACAAAACTAGGAATAATGAACTGAAGGAAGAAATAATTTATCAAGTACCTACTATGTGCCAGTCAAGGTGCTACATGCTTTACAAATATTATTGATTACAAATGAGTAGAAGTCAAATAAATCAAATGTAGATTCAGTGAAAGGAAAAATTTCCTAATAATTTGAGCTATCCCAAAGTGGAATGAGCTATCTCTGGAATGAGTAGATTCCCCCTTATTGGAGACTTTCATTCAAAAGCTGAATGACATTTTCTAGGGTGTGTTATAAAATAGATTCTGTATTCAAGTATGGGTTGGACAAGATGGCATCTCAGGTACCTTCCCACTCTGACATTTTTTACCTGCTATCTTCCCCAGCCACAGGCCAGCTGTGACTGTCAAAGGGCAGGGTTTAGGGCAATCACTCAAATTGGACATATCCCAAGGATAGCTCTGAATGGATACCCCTGACAACCAGAGCCATCCAACAATGGAATGGACAATATCATATATAGTAGATACAAGTATAGCACTAAGGTAGGACCAAGTGGTTTAACTAGTACCAGGACCAAAGCAGAGTAAAAGGAATAGGAAAAGATATGTGACTTAAAGTTAAGGTTAAAGTACGACTATTGATAAGAGAAAGGCAAATTAAAACAACTCTGGGGCACCTCACACCTATCAAATTTGTTAACAAGACAGAAAAGGAAAATGACAAATGCTGGAAGGGATGTGGGAAAATAGAAACACTAATGCACTGCTGGAGTTGTGAACTGATCCAACCATTCTGGAGAAAAATGTGGAACTATACCCAAAGGGCTATAAAACTGCGCATATACTTTGACCCAACATTACCACTACTAAGTCTGTATCCCAAAGAGATCAAAGAAAAGGGAAAAGTATCTATTTATACAAAAACATTTTTAGCATCTCTTTTTGTAGTGACAAAGAAGTGGACATTGAGGGGAAACCTATCAATTGAGGAATAGCTAAACAACTTGTGGTATAGGATTGTGATGGAATACTATTGTGTTATGAGAAATGACCACGAGAATGGTTTTAGAAAAACTTGGGAAGAATAATATGAACTGATGCAAGGTAAAGTGACTAGAACCAGGAGAACATTGTACATAGTAATGGCAATATTGTAGTGATGTTTATCTATGAAAGGTTTAGCTATTCTGATCAAGATAATGATCCAAGACAATGCCAAAAGATGCATGATGATAAACGCTATCCATTTCCAAAGACAGAAGTGGTGAACTCTCAGTGCAGACTGAGGCATAATTTTTCATTCTCTTAATTTTTCTTGTGGTTTTTATGTGTTTTCTTTTGTAACATAACTAATATTGAAATGTTTTGCATCACTTCACATATATAATCAATATTATATTGCTTGCCTTCTCAAGGTGTGGGAGAGGGGTGGGAGGGAGAGAGTTTGGAACTGAATTTTTTTAAATGAATGTTACAATTTTAAAAAAATAATTAGGAAATATTTAATGAAATTAATAAAAATATATTTTTAAAAGATTAAAGTTGCAATATTAGAATGACCAACAAGATCTGAGCTGTACAAAGAAGTCTCCCAGTTTGCCACATGTGGTTTCCTGTGAGTGCATATATATTGCTTCTGACTGTGTTAGGCCAGCCCTAACTTAAAAGCTCCCCTAAATCTGTTACATCTGGACAGCATTGCTCTCTGAGGAGACAGCTGTCTCTTAGCAATAATGAGTACCCTTACTTTTTGTTCTTTGTATAATAAAGAGTTTTCCAGTACCCTTCCCCACCTCCCACCCACAACCTACAATTCTATAGCAAATTGATCAGTTCAGATATCTGGAGCAAGAGAGAGAACACAACTGAAAATGATGCTTTCATTGGCTGAGTCTAGCTTGTTCTCCATTACCTTCCCTTGGTTTATTCATCCATCCATTCATCCAATAGTTAACAACTTAATACTATTAGGTACCATTGGGAATATGAAGAAGAAGATAATCTCTGTCCATTAATAGGTTATAATTTCATTGGCGAAACCAGATTGACACACCAATAAGAGAAATAAGAATTTATGGCAATATATAATTGAATGCCAAATAATTTAAGTAACTAAGGCTGCATAATGTCGTAGGAAGAGCCCGTTATTTAGAGAGAGTTCATATTTTAGATCTGCTTATTAACTGTGTGACCATGAGCAAACCACTTAACTCTGTGAGCCTCAGTTTCCTTTTCTGTGAGATGAATGGACTGGATTAGATAATCTTTAAGGTCTCTTCAGCTCTAAATCTTACAATATTATAACCTTCATTCAGAAAAGGTATTTTTGGAGTTGTAGAGGATTGAACCAAAGTATATCCCATCTATAAATTCAATGTTTTATGGAGACTTAGGTCTCTGTTAATATTGCATAAACATTTTTATTAAATTAATGGAGGACTGCTAGGTAGAAGCTCCACAAAGGTCAATGATAAAAAGAAATGCCCCACTGACAAACAAAAATATTTATGGCAGCACTTTTAGGCATAGAAAAAACTGGAGCTGTGTGAACCTGAGCAAGTCACTTAACCCCAATTGCCTAAAAAAAAAAGCAAGAAAGAAAGAAAGAAAGAGAAGAAAAATGGGGCAGCTAGGTGGCGCAGTAGACAGAGCACCAGCCCTGGAGTCAGGAGGACTTGAGTTCAGATCCAGCCTCAGACACATAACACTCACTAGCTGTGTGACTCTGGGCAAGTCACTTAACCCCAAATGCCTCACCAAAAAAAAAAACAAGAAACAAAACTGGAAACAAAGTAGATGTCTATTGAATTGGGAACAGCTAAACAAACTATATGACATGAATATAATGGGATATTACTGTGCTGTAAAAATGATAAACATAATAAATATAGAGAAACACGAGAAGATTTATATAAATTGATGCAAAGAAAGCAAAGCTAGGAAAACAGTATCCACAATGACTACCACAAGATAAATGGGTAGAACAACAATAACTAAACAATAGGAAATGAATATTATGAAATTATAAAGTAAAAGCTTGGGCCCAAAGAAGAGACATAAGAAGACATCTTTCCCTACTCCTTTACAGAGATGGGGGTTCACAGATTTGGAACACTGCATATAAGATCAGATATTTTATTGTTTTGTTGATTTTTGGGGGGTCTTATTCCACTTTTTTAAAAAAATTCTTTGTTGCAAGGGTTGGCTTTCTGGAAGGGGGAAGGAAGGGATACAAGGCAAAATGTAGGTAGGATGAACACAGTGGGATAAATAAAAAGATATTTTAAAAAACCATATACATAATATCTACAACAATATAAATACATAGGATAATGTCAACAACAAAGTAATTGAAGTCAAATACTATAAAATCATAATGACCTAACTTGTCCCCCAAAAAGAGATATAAGAAGATGCTTCCTTTACTTCTTTGTAGAGGTAGAGGACCATAGATGTAGAACACTGGATGCACATCAGACTTTTTAATATATGCTAGTTAGTTTTGTGGAACATCTCCCCCTACCCTCATTTTTCCTCTTTCAAAATTCCAAGAGACAGGAACAGCTAGGTGGCACAGTGGATAGAGTGCCAGCCCTGGAGTCAGGAGGACCTGAGTTCAAATCTGGCCTCAGACACTTGACACTTACTAGATATGTGACCCCGGGCAAGTTATTTAACCCTGATTGCCTCAGCAAAAAGCCAAAAACAAAAACAAGAATAGGAAACATAGGATAGGTTGGAATATTTCATAAGGAATCTTAAATGGAAAGAGGGAAAAAAAACTAAGATGGGAACCAGGAAAATACAGAATAAATGTGAATAGAAAGCCTCTAGGGATGTGAACCTGGGGACGTGGAAAGCAAAGAAAGATCCTGAGTTGGAAGGAAGAAGAAGAACTAAGGAGAAGATAAAATCAGACTGCATTTGTAGTGGGAATTCAGTAATGCTGTAATTCTTCAGTTCAGCCACATCTTTGAGGAAACTATACCTTGAAGTCTCAAAACATAAAAGAAGTTGCACTGAAAATGTAATCAGTTGCTTTGATCCAGACCTCAAAGATTCCTTTGTAATTTTAACTCAGTTTCATATGCTGGTTTTCAATCTGCTCTGCCCTTGAGGTCCCCCTACAGAGTTGTAATTACCACTAACTTCCTAGTTGGATATTTTTTTTCCTGGAGAATTTAGTCTGAGAAATCAACATTTCCTCCAGGGAATTAGGGTAGTCAGTGAAACTATTTCTGATGAATTCTACCTACTTATTCAAAACCAAAGATAGAAATCACTTTTTAATATTTAAGAGATCTAAATAAGAGGAGAATATGTTTGGATGAGATCAAAACAAATCCTGCCCCCTTTTTAAGGTTACATAGAAAGTGTATGGCAGAGCCAGGTTTTCTAATTCTAAGTCCAAATTCTCCATATGTATTTAATGTGGTTTAAGAAAAATTCAACTGTTCCTCATAATTACAAGTCCCAGTTTCTTAGTTATAATGAGCACATCTCTCATTTTCTTTCCGTGCTTTAATGAATCAATTTTTCATTGTCTTCAGCAAAAGCATCCCAGATTCTAGTCCTTGCCCCACCGTTTATGGTACTAGTAAGTTTTTCCCTTCTCTGAACCTCAGTTGTCTCATCTGCAATGTGAAACAACCACATCTGGTGGTTCCTAAAACTCCTTTTTAATATGCTGGAGGAAGTTCCTGAGAAGTGATTGTTACTTTCTTAGTGTGACCACTTACACCTTGGAAATTGCCATGGTACAAATCAAGGTTTGATTTATTACTTTGTTGATCATTTGGATTTTGAGAAAGTGATGGAGGAAATATTAATAAAGCACTTTAAACTTTGTATTCATTCTCTGGAATAGTTGACACAAAATCCTAATTTTATCTGTGATTCAGTTTTCACTCATTCAGACCTTTTTATTTATTTATTTTTTTGAGGTCATCTTGTTTGTATCAGCTTGTCTTTTGTGTTTTTTTTTTTTTAGAAAGAATTCATCCCTCAGGACACCCATGGCAAGAAGAATTCCTGACTGGAAGTGTTCCTGTGGATTTATTATTTCTGGAGGAATCTCTTTCCGGAGAAGGAGAATGTGGACTCTGTTATGTTGTAACATTCAAGGCATTCCTGAGATGAGCCTATGTTTGGGGAAATTATTCCAGAAAGGAACTAAGTGACTTGCCTTGTAGAAATTTGAAAAAAAAATGCAAATAAATGTTTTGCACTTCAATTTGTGCTTCAAAATCATTAGCTCATTTGCTAATGAAATGGGTAGTGAACATTTGTGAGGCTGTAAGAGATCAGGGCCTTTGCTCAAGGTCAAACTTGTAGCAGGTGAAAGAAGAGGCAATCTAACCAGTTTTCTAACTAAATACAGGGCCCTTCAGGATCATAGGAACATTGAATCACAGATTTCAAGTTGGAAGGGATCTCAAAGACCATCTAGTTCTACTCTACCATTTTATAGATGAGAAAACTGAGGCCCGGAAAGGTTATACTACTTGCTCAAAGTCACAGAGATGGTGTCAGAGGTGAGATATGAACCTAGGTTCTCTGACTCCAAAATCAGTGTTCTTTCCACTGATCTATGCAGCAGGACAATTTGCTGATGGTATGCACACACACACACACACACACACACACACACACACGTGTGCACATGCCAGACTTCACTTGGCTCCAGTAATACAACAGAATGAAAAGCAACATGTAAAGTGGAAGCAGAGTTGGACTTGGTGCTGTAAAGACCCCTGTTCAATCTCCACATCTGACACTGACTAGCTGTGTGACCGTGGCCTGGTCACCTCAAATTCTTCATCTGTAAAATGGGTACAACAATGCCTATTGTACTTACTGCACATATATCAAATGAAATAAAATATGTAAAGCACCTTGCAGACTTTAGAATTTATGTTGTTACTGTTGCTGGACCACCATCCTTCTGACGGGTGCACCGAGTAACATTTCCAATAGCAGGAATGATCAGAGACCTTCCTGTTCTCCTGGCCTGGTCTCCCTTTGGAAAAACAGCAGCATTTGTGAGATGGACAGTCAAGAGGTCATGGAAGAGATTAAACAAAGATAACTGACCTATCCAGGAGCTGAATCTGTAACCATGACCTCACTGACCCACGCTCTAACTCATGGCTGGCCAACGCAGGATACCAAGACTGCATATGACTCTTCACATGCTGATATGTGACCCTTGAAGCCAGCATGAAGAGAAAGAAGGGTGGCCATTGGGAATGAATTGGGTGCTGCTATTAAAAAGTAATATTACAATGAGACAGAAGAGGGTGTTGTAACCAACAAGTATTCAAGAAAAATATTTTGATAGTTAAATGAATTTGGTACCAAAAGGAAAGGGGAAAACTGCCTGTACTTTTTTCTATAACATTAATGAATTCTACATTCCCACCTTTGATCAGTTTGGTCAAACTTCCTCTAACAATTTCGCTGATGAAGCTAATTTCCCAGTACTCCCCTGTTTCCTTCTTCCTTCCTCCTCCACCTGCCATCCCTAAATCCTTCTTACTACTACTATAAATCCACAGAATCATAAAATCTTAGAGTGGGAAGGGATTCAAGAAATAAATTAGTTTAAACTACTAGCTCCATTCACCCTTTGATTTCGCAGACCAAAACATCCTTCCCAGGACACTACTCCCTTGCATGTGTTACCTCTTCCATTAGAATGTAAGCTCCTAGAGGTCAGGAGCTGTCTTGTTTAGTATTTTTCTCCCCAGCAATTAGTATGGTTCTTGGTAAATAGTCTTTAATAAATGCTTTTTTTTATTCATTTGTTCATAAGCCAGAAATCTTTTCTCTAGCATCCAGTTTCTGTTTACATACTTCCTGCAATGGGGGACTCACTATTTAACAAGGAAACTTTTTTCCATTTGGGCATAGCTCTAATTATTTGGAAGTTATTATACTGTGTTAGAACCTTTTACCCTGCAACTTCCATTTGGGGCTATTGATTCTTACCCTTTGGGGCCAAATAAAACAAGTCTAATCCCTTCCCTGTGACAGCCCTTTAGAAACACCTCTATTATATAACCCATCTCTTCACTTAAGTATTAAATATTTTCATTTATTTCCTCATATGACACAATCTCCACACCCCTCATTTCCTTGTCTCTTTCTTCTGGCTTGGCTCCAGTTTGTCAGTTACTCTTTTTACATCTTTAAAATGGAAATATGTATGTAATAGTCATGGTGCTCACCATAGACAGGAGCCCATGTAGAACTTAACTGAACATCGATGGTCTCTCCTGGTCCATGTGCCCAGCACTAAAGCTCTATGGCAAAAAAAGTAATCCCTTAATCCTTATGAGGGTGGCAGAAGAAGGTATCGTATCTAAGACAATTAGCCACTGAACCAAGAAGACCAATTCAGGAGATTTTAAAAGGAGGTAGAACACCTATTCTCACTCTCTTTCTTTTCTCTTGAACCTGTTTCCTAGAATTCTCTTTGGGACTTCCCATGGTAGGCCAGGGAACAGATCTTGCTCCCACAAGCTATGGGAGGGGCTTACATATGGCAACCAACATATATGCTACCTAAGCCTAAGTCTGTTGCTACAAAGCAGCCTAACCTTAAACAATGATCCTCAGGAAGGTTGAGGAAAATCCTCAATGCATTACTTTACTGATAAAATGTAAGCTCCTTGAGGGTAGTGACTGTTTTCTTTTTTTTTTCTTTTTATTCTCCCTTGAATCATCCTTAGTAGGTGCTTAATAACTGCTTATTGATTGACTGATTTATAATTAAAACAATTGTTGGGTAGGGGCTAAGACTCCATCCTGGAGAAAGAGAGGTTGGGTCCAAATCTGTATCTAAATGAAAGTATAAACCAAAAGGCAGGCCAGACCATTGAGGTGGAAAACCTTTTTTTTAAATACGTATATATTTTTATTATTTATTAAAGATTTACATTTAGGAGAAGTAAATATATACATATTTATTAAAATATGTATATATTTTTATTTATTTTTAGTTTTCAACATTCACGTCTTTAAGATTTTGGATTTTAAACTTTCTCTCCCTCTCTCCCCTCCCCCTTCCCCAAGATGGTGTGCAAGCTGCCATAGGCTCTACGTGTACAATCATATTAAATATATTTCCACATTAGTTATGTTGGAGGTGGAAAATCTGAGTGGAGATTTCCAATGAGGCACAGTGTTAGATAAACGATCATTTGTCAGCCATAGCCACAGGCAACTCCCACCTTCACCCTTCACTCTGAAAATATATCCTTAGTCTCAGTGAGCAGAATCCCTTTCTAATCAGCCCTGCCAAGGACTCAGTCTCAAAGGGTTCACAATCTAATGGAGGGAAGAGCAGGTACTCAAAAAACTGATTCAATTACAGAATAAGATCAATGCAAAGAAGAGGTCCAGGCAAAGTGCTAGAAGAAATTTGAGGAGGGATAATTTTAGGGAATGGGTGACTAGGTGGCACAGTGGATAGAGTACTTGACCTGAAGTCAGGAAGACTCATCTTCCTGAGTTCATATCTGGCCTCAGACACTTACTAGCTGTGTGACCCTGGGCAAGTCACTTAACCATGTTTGCCTCAGTATTCTTGTCTATAAAATGAGCTGGAGAAGGAAATGGCAAACTACTCCAGTATCTTTGCCAAGAAAACCCCAAATGGGGTCACGAAGAGTTGGATGAGACTGAAAAACAACTGAACAGCAACAAATTTAGGGAAGAAATTTGAGGAAGGTCATTTTTAGCTTGTAGAGGAGGTGTCATACATGGAGAGGGTGGAATGTGGGTTGGGTCTTGAAGGAAGAGGGGAAGGGAGGGAAGGAATCTGTTCTGGGGATAGGATGCAATGTGAAAAAGGCAGAATCAAGAGATGTCAGGATATAGACAGGAGCCAGGAAGTAACTCCATTTGACTGAAATGTAAAGTCGGAGAAGTAGCAAAAGATAAGACTGGGCAAGATGCTTGTTTGGGGTGGGGGTGAGGTAAAGAATGGTTAGAATAAAAAGAGAAATGATATCAGTAAAATTATTAAGAATAAGAAAGTAAGGAAACAAGCATTTATTAAATACCTACTGTGTGCCAGACTCTGCCCTAAGCACTTTACATCTCACCTGATCCTCATAGTAACCTTGGGAAGTAGGTGCTATTATTATCCCCATTTTATAGTAGAGGAAACTGAGACCAATTCAAGTTAAGTGACTTACCCAGGAGCATACAACTAGTAAATGTCTGAAGCCAGATTTTTACCTCAGGTCTTCCTGACTCCAGGTCTAGCATTCTATTTACTATTCTACCTCAATGACTCTCAGTTATTATGTGGAATAGAATTTGTGATGTATAAACTAAAGATACCATCTTTATTTGATTATGCAAGGATAAACAGCTGGAATTTGCTTTTCAAAACCTGGGAAATTTGGCAGAGGCTTATGGAGCACGAGCAAATTCCTATCAGAACTGGAAAAAGTTTTTTAAAGTATGTTAGGAAAGATGGGATCAAGAGAAGAGATCCTCGGTTCCCTTTCCAAGACATCAGAGTTGTGAGACCTATTAAAAAGTAATTTAAAGATGTCTCTTATAGGAAGGAGGAAAGCCAAAGGCTTTAAAGAGAAAAATGGATATTTCCATCTGCAAAAGTGATTAATGGAAAACCAAGATTAAAAAAAAACAAAGATGAATTTTTAGCAGATATAGCAAGAAAGAAGATAAATTTTTACAAAGGAAGTCAAGGGGATTCAGAAAGACAGAGCCAATTAAAATATAGTTTAAATGCATTTTGAAAAATATAGATAAGACCCATTTATGGTTCATGCTTTCTAGTGTTTTTTTTTAAACAAAAAAGGATCTTGTATTTATCAAAAGTTCTTCCTGCATCTATTGATAAAATTAATCAATTATTTTTGATGTTCTTAATACTATGGTTAATTATATTTACAATTTTCCTAATATTGAACCAACTTAGCATTCCTGCTATAAATCCAACCTGGTCATAGTATACAATCTTTTAAAATATATTGCTGTGACCTCTTTACTAATACTGTATTTAAAAATTTTACATCAAAGCAAATTAAGGATATTAGTCTATATTGGCCTTTGACAATCTTAAGAACTCAGGGAAATGAAATGATCAACCATGACTCCAGAAGACCAATGATAAGAACACTACCTATCTGTTGTCAGAGAAGCGAAGAACTATATATGCAGAATAAGACACATATTTTTAGACATGGCCAATGTGGAAATTTGTTTTGCTTAATTATGCATGTTTATTGCAAGGGTTTTGTTTTTCTTTCTTTTCTTCAATAGAGGAAGTTGGAGAGGAGAAAAAAAATGAATGCTTATTAGTTGAAAAAATAAATTTTAATTTGAAATAATGACAGTACAGATCTAATGAAAAAGGGAATTGCTATTTTCAGCATCTGCAATGTTTGCCTTCCAAAGGGATTCTATCCCATAAAATGGTGTTGTAAGTCTGGAAGAGACTGTGTAGGACACTGTGAGAAAGAGATATTAACTGAGAGTTACCTTGACAGCAACTCCAAAGTCAGTTCCCATCCAAGGAGAGCTGATGGGCTTTTGAGGGCTTTGTATTTCTCTATTTGCTCATGAGTGCCTGTGAGTCCATAGCATCTTATGCATTTTACCTAGGACAAAATAAAGGCAATTTCATACCTTTCCCTTTCCCCCGCCACCCAGAAAAAAAAGTAAGGAAGAGAGGAAGGGAGAGAGGAAGGAAGGAAAAGAGAGAAGGAGCAAGAAAGGGAAGACAGGAGAAAGAGAGGAAGGGAGAAAGGAAACAAGCAGAGAACAATACTGTGAAAGGTGAGGGTAGAGAAGAGTATCCAGGAGGAGGGGGCAGTTGATACGTTCCAAAACGTACAGATGGAGAACTGACAAAAAGCCAATAGGTTTAATGGTGCATGAGTTTGTTGGAAACCTTAGAAAGAGCAATTTTAATAGAGTGGAGGGATTGTAAGAGAGATTGCAGGAGAATGATAAGTGAGTAGGAGGTGAGGGAGCAAGGATCACAGAACAAACAATTTTTAAAGGATCAGAATTGCGAGTGACCCACAGGGCAATGGAGAGACAAAAATGGTGGATGTAGGTAGATTTCAGCCTATTGCCAATGATGATTTGCGGATAAAGAGAGGCACAAAATCTGTTAACAAGGACAAGGCAGAAATATCACAGGAGTGAAAGCCTATGTGTTACCCCAGGATCTATTGCATTTGTTAAAAGAACTAAAGGAAGGTCTCTGGTATCTTTCATTGATTCTCTTTGGAGAATTTATAGAAGGACATAGACATGGATGGTGCACCAATAAACTCACGTATGGCTGCTTTTCTGTATGAAAGTATAAAAGCTAACCTACCTTTTTTCCTCTTGTCTCCTGCTTCTCTGATCAACTCCTTTTCACTTTCCTTTGCTAATTCATCATCCGTCTGCTGCCGCTTATAGTAGGTGTGCCCAAGGCTCTTTCCTGGGCCCCCTTCATGTCTTTTTCTACCCATTTTCCCTAAATAAGCTTCCAAAATAATGCCATACATCCAATAATCATTTCTATGCCTATGACTCTCAGACAAAGGTCTAATCTCTCTGCCAAATGCCTATTCCACATTACAACCTGCCACTAGATATCTCCACATGGATACAGCATAGGCATCTCTCTCAAAGTTAATGTGTCCAAAACCGACCTCATTTTCTTCCCTGGTAAACCTGATGGTCCTCCAAATTTTTCTGTTTCTATTAAGGGCACTAGTATTTTTCCACTAACCTTGACTAATATCGACCAAGCCTCTTCAACTCTTCACTCTCTCTCACCCTTCATGAGCAATTGTTGCCAAGTTTTGTCAATTCTTTCTCTACATCATCTTTCCTATCCATTACCTTTTCACCACTAACAGAACTACCATCCTAATTGTGTCTTTCTTCACTTTACCTACACGGAATCTCAGAGTTGGAAGGTCAGAAGTCATTTAGTGCAACTGACTACAAAACTTGAGAGGGAGAGAGAGAGAGAGGCAGCTTTCCTACCATTTCAGAATTCTATTTTCAGATAAAGCTGGAAGGATGTGCTACAGAGGACCAGAGAGGTAATGACATATTATTACCATAAGACTGATTTTCTTTAACTGTGGAACTGGGAGGGAGTAAGTAGGTACACATTACACACTAACTAAAGGAGCTGACCCTGCCAGGGTAAGCAGTTAATTATCTCCCCCCAACCCCCAGGGTTTTAAGGATGATTCCAATGGTCTTAGTGGAGGATCCCAGAAAAAGATGGGCATCCATCCCCTTCAAAATGATCAAGAGGGGACTCCCAACTTTAGTGAGCACTTTCTGCTCTGACAGAATATACTTGCTGGTCACATATGAGTTTTCCTGAATGCCTGCAATGAATGCCCCCTCTGTCTCATAATAGAGTCCCTTACTACCTTCAAGACCCAGCTCATGCCTTTACTGATGCCCTCCCTACCCTTACAGCTATTAGTGGTCTCCATCCCTAAACTAGTAAAAAAATGTATTTTTCACACATTTATTTATGTGCATGTTGTCATAGAATGGAAACACCTATTTCATTTTTTCTTTGTACCACCAGCACCTAGCACAATGGCTGGTCCAAGGAAAGCTTTTAATAGATGCTTGGGGATAGGGGTTTAATTTTAATATTTAAGTCTGAACTTTAACACCAATAAAGAGCATTTTATATACACAGCAGAATACACACACACACACACACACACACACACACACACACCCATGTTACTTTTGAGATCCACCTGGCCAGACAAAATAATGACAGTGACTGTGGTGGCTTCTATTACAGCGTATCAAGTCCCTGGTCTTGTCTGTGCTGTTCAGCTTTACAGCTTCATCAATAGATCTTCAAAGAGTTGTCGCTGCCAACTCACTGTGCAGGCCTTGGACCCCCAAAGCCCCCAACCCTGTAAAAATGCTGGAGAACATATTTCCCCTCTCTGACCTGAAAAAACCTTTTTCTCCCTAGACCCTATGTTTTCCTCATATACCTGTTTGTTTTTCATTTTTAAATATTTCCCTTGGTTTCTCTCCAATCAATACAAAAAGAGCACTGGACAAATTCTCAGGGTGAGCTTTAATACTTCAGAAATCAGAATGAAAGCACAAATCAGGGCTTGATTTATTGTTAATTGTCTAGATTTAAGAAAGTGATGGAGAAAATATTAATAATGCAGATTTAACTTAAAGTGTGTTATGAACATTTCCCCAAAGTATTTGCCAGTTGTTACACATTTACCATTACACTCCTGATTGTGAATAAAATTGGGAATCTGTTTTATAACTTTTGCTTTAAAAACATTACATAATAAATTCCACACATTACTTTCAAAAATGTCATGCTTATTTGATTTTCCTTCAGTATTTCATTCTGTTCTCATCTGTGTGTATTTTTTTAAAGTTTCAGTGGATCTTTTTTTTGGTATTCCTATTACTAACCCCACCTTTCCCCTCCAAGATTCCCCTCCCCATTAAAAACTAAGAGAAAGAAAAAAAAGCCTTTTAAAAATTCATCATAGTTAAGCAAAATGAATCCACACAATAACCATGTCCAAAAACATACATCCCTTTCTGTGCCTTGAATCCGTACATCTCTTTCAGAGATGTGTAGTACACTTCAGCATAGCATCCCTGGAGACATGGCCGGTCATTGCTTTGATCAGAGTTCTTAAATCTTTCAAGGTTGTTTTTCTTTACAATGTCGTGCTCTCGTAAAAACTGGTTCTGCTCTAAGAAATTCTTGATGATTGATTGATTGGCTCTCCCAAGGGGTCTTATTATCACTTCCTCAAATAGCTGCTTCAGTAGGGAGTCAGCAACAATCACTATTCTTTGTATAACCAACCCTTCCTGGTTCCATCTCACCTGAGAGAGACATTTGTGGTGGGGGGAGCAGACCGGTAATCCACACCTCAGTTAAGGACTGAAAAAGTAGAGTGAGGCTGGCATTAGACTGAAATCAGAGACTGCCAATGTAGTCTTCCCAAGGAAGACTTATTATAGGATTGTCTAAGACTTTCTTTGTGACTTTACCTAGTGGGGAGTGGTTGTCCCAGGATTCTGAACTACCTAAAGGAACCTAGTTCCACCAAGGCATTCGGGTTGTTGTACTTAGCTCAGGAATCATCAATTAATCTATCAATCAATAAGTATCTATTAAGCACTTACTATGTGCCCGGCAATGTACCAAGCCTTGGAATGCAAAGAAAAAGTGAAAACAGTCTCTACCCTCACGAAGCTTATGTTCTAAAGGGAGAGATAACATTTACATAAATAGGTATAGTCAATACACATTTAAAGTAGATAGAGAGGAAGGAGCTAGAAGCCAGAGAGACTAGGAAAGGCCTCCTACCGAAGGTGGCATGGGAGCTGAGTCTTACAGGATGCCAGAGGTTCTAAGAGGCAGAGGTGAAGAGGGAGCACATTCCAGGCATGGGGGACAGCCATTACAAAGCTGGGTAGATTCATAGATTTAAAGTTGGGGGGTGAGAGAGGGGAAAATCCCAGAGGCCATCCAGTCCAATCCTTGTATTTTATTTCTTTAAATTACGTTACATTTTATTTTCAACTGACATTTATTTTCTCTTTCTCTTGCCCTTCCCCCAAATTTAAAAGAAAAAAAGTTAAAGCAAAATCCTTATAACAAACATGCATAGTCAAGTAAAACAAATTTCTACATTGTCCATGTTCTCCCTCTGCATCTTGAATCTATCACCTCTCTGTTAGGAGGTGTGTAGTATAGTTCATCATTAGTTCCCTGGAATCATTAACTCTTGCATCCTAAGTCAGTTGACCAAGGTCACCCAGTGTTAAGTAGTAGAACCAAGATTCTAACCCAGACTCTATTGTTCTGAAGCCATCATATTGTTTCCAATTCCTCCAAGTCTGCTATAGGTTAGGGAGGCAGCATTATATTGTCACACAAACACTGAGTCTAGAATTAGGAGACCTAGCTTTGGCAGTCAACCAACATACAACTTCAGACAAATAAGTCATTTAACCTACTCTGGGTCTCAAGTTGCTTGTCTGTAAAATGAAAACGTTAAATTATAGGCTATCTAAGTTTATCTCAACCCTTAAAAGTCTTATGAGGAAATCTTCAACCATCAGAACAGGACCAGATGGCTATAACCTCCCTTGTGCCCTCATATTTATCTCTGTCCAATTGATTTCCTTGAGTTGGTGTCCAGGCAGAGGTGGGGAACCCTAAATGCTTGCTGGTCCTGGGAGACTTGTAATGGGGCATGCCCCTAGGGCCCTGATACCATGGACTAACTTGTGCAGATAATTTGATTTTTCCAAGTGTATGAAGTACTAAAATCATAAGAATATAGGATAGACTTTTTTAAGCATTTATTAAGCACTTAACTACATGGTAGGAACTGTGAAAAATTCTGGGGAAACAGATATGAGCAAACAAAACCATCCCTGCCCTGTAAGAGCTAACGTTCTAATGGAGAAAGACAATACATAATGGGAAGTTGGAAAAGTGGGTGGAGGTGGGTACACAGTGATGTGGCATGGAACAGTCAGAGAGTTAGGGCTGAAATGGACCTTAGAAGTCACTGAGTTCAATTCTTTTGTGTTATAGATTAGGAAACAGGCACAGAGCATAGCAAGTGATTTGCCCTGGGTAAGATGATCAGTAGGAGCCTGAGGGAGGCAAGATTTGAACTTAGGTATTCCTGCCTCAGAGTCCAGTGTTCTCTCCACTTTACCACACTGCCTCTAGTCAACCAGGTAAAGAAGACCCTGCTTTCTATAACAATTGCTGAAATTTGTTTGGGATGGAAGGTGATGCTCTAAGCCTCTTTCTACTTCCTAATAGACAAGAGATGCATAAACACCTTCCACATATGGTTTTTCTTGATTTCAGGAGCCCTGGAAGCATTTTGGCAATCCAAGCAAATCTCATGTTTCTTCCCTACTGCCCCAATCATTTTGATTAATTTTAACTGCGTAAAATATAGGCAGCTAAGTGAATAGAGCACTGGGCTTGGAGTCAGGAAGATGAGAGTTCAAATCTGGCCTTGGACACTTACTAGCTCTTTGGTCCTGGGCAAGTCACTTAACCTCTATTTGCCTCAGTTTCCTCATCTGTAAAATGAGCCAGAGAAGAAAATGGCAAACTACTCCAGTATCTGTGCCAAGAAAACCCCAAATAGAGTCACAAAGAGTTGGACACAACTGGAAAAAAAAATTTTTTTGGAGGCAGTTCAGTGGCTCAGCGGATACAGCACTGGGACTTGAGTCAGGAAGACCTGAGTTCAAATCCAGTTTCAGACACTTACTAGCTATGTGAACTTGAATAGGACAGCTATAATCCACTGGAGAAGGAAATGGCAAACCACTCCAGTATCTTTTCCAAGAAAACCCCACATGGACAGCACTGGCGCGCTATGGTCCACAGGGTCACAAAGCTTTGGACATAACTGAAGGACTGAACAACAACAAAAATAATGGGAACACACTCAAGGACAAATTGACCAAACTTAAGTATGCGTACACCATTTTCAACTCCACCCACACATGTACACTGTGAACACAAACATGATATTAGACAACAAAATGAATAGTTATTCTCTTTCCTGCCCCTCCACCCCCACCCCACACATCCATCAAGCTTCTGTGATGCTATGTGAAGGCCAAGTCAGTGACTCAGAACTCAGAATTACAGCTTTCAAGCTAGAAAAGACCTTAAAAACAATCTCATCCGACCCTCTCATTTTACAGATGAGGAAACTGAGCCTCAGAGGTGAAGGACTTGCCCAAGTTCATAGAGTCAGTAAGTGGCACCGCTGGGTTTTGAACCCGGGTCTTCTGTCGATAGTATGTGGTTAGAATTGGAAGAGTGGTGGTTTCCATGAGTAAAATCTAGAACAGTCTCATCTCCTAAGTAGGCATGCCTTACCACACTGGCACACACCTCCCTTCACCCTCCTTCCCTCCACCCTCAAGCCAACTGACAAGAATTTATAATGTCCAGTGCAGAATTTTAAGCGTTTGAGGTGCCTGCCTCCCCTCCTCCTTTCTAGCTGATCCCAAACAGTAGGCTGATTGTTTAAAGAAGTTTGCACTGTTCCTTTGCCAGAGCTGTTTGCCTGAGGATTGCCCAATGGCAAAAAGCAGGGTCCCCCCCCATCGCTTACCTCAGCTCTGGGTTTACCATCTCTGTATAAGTGAAGCATCTCCCCAGCATGATTTCTTTCAAATTGTCTGTGGATCCTCTTCCCTTCCACTGAAGCAACACAGCTGGTGGGTCCCTCCTGCCGGCAAAGATCACAGCAGCAAAGACCGCAACAGCCCCAAAGATTAGGATGACTGTGAGTCCCAGCAAGAGGCACCTACATTTCTGACTCCGGCATGGGCTGCTTTCTCTGACCATGGTGAGGAAAAGAAGGGTAAGTAAAGCAGAGGGAACCTGGTTGTCCCCAAATCTCTGGTAGTAAATGGGGAAAGGAGGGATTAAGCAATTTGACCAGTGTGAAACTGCACCTCTGCCTTATCTCTTCTATGTTCCTCTTCCCTTCTCTCCAGCCCCTCCCCTCCTTCTTTTAAAGGATCTGACTTACCGACCAACAACCCTGACCTAAGCAAACAGAAGTCAAGAATTCCCACAATCACAAGCAAATGGAATAAGTCTCCTCCTCCTCCTTTTTTTTTCTTCTTAAAACATCGCTGAACCTCAAGAAAGCTCAACAGCGAATGGCAGAAGTGAAAATTCACATTGATCCTAGCTCCAATTCACTGTCTAGTGCAGTGCCAGAACTGGTGATGCTTCTAGGAGGAAGAGGAGAACTAGGCTCTTAAAGTTTTACATCTGAGGAACTTGGGGTGCTCGGCAAAGATTACCCTCCTCATTTCACAGCAGCGGCAAAGCACAGGATTATAGCACGAAGACTAGAACTCAGGGAGCCCACCCGCTGCTCCAGTTCCCTATCTAGTCCACCCTGCTTCTCCCTTCTTCAGTTCCTGTTCCTAAATTTGCATTTTTCACATGTAACTTCTTTGCTATAGAGTTCCTCATCACCACCGGTCAGTTGTCAGATATCCTCAAAAAATACAGCCCTGTAAATGATGTTTGATTTTTGACACCCAGACCCATGAAAGATATTCCACTGGCTGGAGGCAGCACCTTCAAATTTTAATTCAACAAGTATTTGTTGGGCACTCTCTGCGTTTCTGTGCCAGGTGTCTTGTACATAGCAAAGTACATAATAAGTATTGTGCTGAATTGTTTAGGTTGATTCAAGCAATATAGGACCTAATTAAATATTTAAATTAGTATGGGATCACATTGAATTGAAAGTTCTCTCCAATGATACAAATTGAAAGTACAAAAAGAAATTTGAAACATGGCCCCTGAGCCCTGTTCCATGAATTAGAGCCAGCATAGATTTGTACTTTGTTTTTCATACATTCACCATTGACCCATCCCAACTGTCATCTGAATACTTGAAGAATCTATGATTTCATCATCATGGGTGCATTCACCCAAGCATACTGCAGCCCCTCTGGAACTCAGTAGAGTACCTTCAAGAGTTGCTATGTGTAAGGGGCAGCTAGACAGTGTAGGGGATAGAGCACTGCCTCTGGAATCAGTAGGACCTGAGTTCAAATCTGGCCTGAGACACATAAAAATTTACTAGCTGTGTGACTCTGGGCAAGTCACTTAACCCTAATTGCCTCACTAAAAAAAAAAAAAAAGTTGCTATGTGGCACAGGATTTTACCACCCACCCTGTGGTCAAACTGGTTATGAGCCTTTCCAACATAGCTTGACTAAGTTGTCATACGACAGTTATGTTTCAACTGATTGCCATTCCATCTTGGTGGGACCTACCAGAAGTGGGATTCCATTGGCAGAACTTTCGAGAATCCACAGTTTACTCCCACTATGACGCAGCAGTGGAAGAAGACTTTCAAACTAGTTAGTTGTTTTAAAGCAAGAAGTAAGTTGAGATTCATCGTCTGCTTATGATGTAGAAGATCACGGTTTATGCTTGTTTAAGCTGTTGCAGGTCCAACTGAAATCCTTTGAAGGAAGAGGAAAGCAATTGGGAAGAAGGGGAGAGGTGTATAAGAACTATTTCCCTTAAAATTTAACTGGGAAAAGAACATTTTGTAGCAATAAAATCACCAATTCAAAGTTGGAAGGAACCTTAGAGATCAATAATCTAACCACTCATTTTACAATTAAGGAAACTGAGGCCGAGAGATATGAAGTAACTTGCCCAAATCAGATAAGCTAATAATTAGAAGAGCAAGAATCGGAGCCTAAGGGGGGAGGGAGAAAGTGGGAAATGTTAAAATTTTGAGAGTCATCCTATCCTACACCAACACTATCATGGTCAATTTAGTTCCTTGAAACAGCTCTAAAAATAGCCAGACAAAAATAAGTAAATGAAAATGAAAAATAGCTAGACTACCACACTATCATTCAACTAGAATTTATTAAGTCTTGTATCCCCAGTTCTTGGCCCAGTGTCTAGCACATAATAGGCGCTTAATGAATGCTTGTCAACTTGCACATAGTAGGTCTTAACAAATGCTTGTTGGTTTACTATACAGGTCTCTGGGGCTATAAGTTCAAAGAATGAGACAATCCCTGTTCAAAAAGGAACTTATATTCTATTGGGGAAGACAACAAGTACATATGCTAAGTTGAAGTTGAAGATGAGATATCCACTTCGACTTGGTAGAGAGAATTTCTTTACCAAATAGTTCCCTATACCAGTAAAATCACAGATTCTGTTCCTAATCCCTATGGGCCAGTTGACGAGGATATGAATACAAAAGAAAAACAATCTCTGCCCTCAAGGAAATTATCTGCCACTTTTGATGTCTTATGTGAACAGAAAAGTAAATATCGACTATATACAAAGTAAATACAAAATGATTGGGGGAGTTAGCAAGGACTTTTTGAAGTACTTGGCACTTGACCTAAACCTTGAAGGGAGGTAGAAGCCTGGGTCTAAGACCAAGAGCATGGACCTATCATTTATCTGAATGTGGGAGGCGATGCCCTCCCTGCCTTCTCTCTCTAGATCGAAGTTCATCTTCCCCTCAGCCATCACCATATCACCCTCCCCGCACTGCTCAAGAAATTCCATGGGCTTCCTGTTAGCTCCAGGATCGAACAGAAAATCCTCTGTTTGGCTTTTATAGCCTCTCATAACCTCGCTCCTTCCTACATTTCACATCTCTCACTTGACTCCACTCCACATACTCTATGATCCAGCAAACAGCATGAGAAAAGGCAAAGAAGGTGGGAATCAGTATGTTGTGTTTGGCAGTTGGTGGGGAAACTGATGAAAGACAAAAATGATGGAAAACGAACTCTTCCTGGATTCAGGAGAACGAACTCAAAATCCTATCTCTGTTACTTTTTAGCTGTGGAACAGGTTACTTATCTCTTTGAGTCTCAATACACACATTTGTAAAAACAAAACTAAAATGTACCACCTAAGTCAGAAATTGGGGGGTAAATACTTTGTAAACACTAAAGGCTTCAGCTATGGCAATATTATCTATTATTTGTACAACCTTGGTATCAGAGGCTCTTTCCTAACACAAAAGACCCAGGGGATATACATCTCCAGCTACTGAGTACTGAATAAAAAATGTAGTTCTGCTATGCTAAGAAAGCATCTCTTGCAGCATTACTAACCAGGATCCATCACCCCATTATTTAGCACAGAGACTGGTACACAACAAGAGTTTGTTGACTTGACTATTGAATACCAGCCATGTTTTACAGCTCAGTAATAGGTTCTCTGGGGGACAAAAAGTTAATTGTGGTTTTCTCTGAAAAGTTTTCTCAACGACTACCAGTAAGGTCCACTGGTGGTTCTGTGCTAAGTGAAAGATGGAAGAACTCCAGCTCTAATTGAACCCTACGAAACACTGACCCTTCTCTCCCCCCTCCAGCCCCAGAAACACACAGTTTGTCTGTATTCGTCTTCTTAATCAATTTGGTGGAAGAAGAAAGGGCCCTGCTCCACACTTTAGAAACATAACTTCCATTAGGATGCAATGGATAGAGCATTGGGTTTAGAATCAGAAAGACTTATCTTCATGAGTTCAAATCTGGTCTCAGACACTTAGTAGCTGTGTGACCCTGGGTAAGTCACTTAACCTTGCTTGCCTCAGTTTCCTCATATGTAAAATGAGCTGGAGAAGAAAAGGGCAAACCACTCCAGAATCGTTGCCAAGAAAGCTCCAAATGGGGTCACAAAGAGTCGGACATGACTGAAAAAAAGACTGAATAACAACAATAAAGGATCTCAGGAAGTAGGCTCCTGATATACAGGCAACTCATTCAGTATTGTGAATTGAAGAGTAAATGGCTGCTGGCAGTGTCGGGGAATATTTCACACACACTTTTTGGGCAGATGTTTGCTTCTCAGATGTTTTGAACTGTAGCTACAGAAATGAGTCAGTGACAAGTAAACATTTCTGTCGTTCCCTCAGGTTATGTTCTTCCAGCCTTTGAAATATGTTATCTTTGTCATGCCCTTTGAGACAAAGTCCAACAGAATTAGAAATGTTACATCAGGCAGTGTTCTATAGCATCATGTTCTGGTCCTGGGATCCTTAACCTGCAGTCCATGAACTTGTTTTTATATGTATGTATGTGCATACGTATATACATACATGTGTATATGTATGTACACATATGTGTATATATGATTTGTGTATCTGTACACACACATATGAAAACATTAGTTCATGGAATCCAGGTTAAGAACCCAAGGGCTAGAAAATGATGCTATAGAACAATGTTCAGTTATTTATGTATGTTGTTGCTCAGTTGTTTTTCAGTTGTGTGCTACTCTTCCTGATCCCATTTGGGGTTTTCTTGGCGAAGACACTGAAGCAATTTGTCATTTCCTTCTCCAGCTCATTTTACAGATGAAGAACTGAGGCAAACAGGGTTAGGTGACTTGTCCAGGGTCACACAGCTACTAAGTGTCTGAGACCAGATTTGAACTCAGGAAGAGGAATCTTCCTGACTCCAAGCCCACCTAACTGCCCACATTTATGTATACATATATACTTGTACGTGTGTGTATATACAAACATATATGTATGTATGTATACATATATAAATATAAAGTAACTATATTTCAATATAATTTTTTTTAATTCTATGTATTTTATGCTTTCAAAAACATTGTTCTGCTCATCCAACCATTCTGGAGAGTAATTTGGAATTATGCCCAAAGGGCAATCAAACTATGCATACCCTTTGACCCAGCAATACCACTAGTAGGTCTGTATCCCAAAGATATCCCAAAATAAAGTACTTAAATGTACAAAAATATTTATAGCAGCTCTTTTTGTGGTGACAAAGAATTGGAATTTGAGAGGATGCCCATCAATTAGGAAATGGTTAAACAAGTTGTGGTATATGAACGTAATGGAATACTATTGTTCCATAAGAAATGATGAGCAGGTGGACTTCAGAAAAACCTGGAAAGATTTACGTGAACTGGTGCTGAGTGCAGTGAGCAGAACCAGGAGAACATTGTACACAGTAACAGCAACATTGTTCAATGACCACCTTTGATAGACTTAGCTCTTCTCAGCAAAACAATGATCTAAGACAATTCCAAAAGACTCACAATGGAAAATGCTATCCACATCCAGAGAAAGAAGTATGGAGTCTGAATGTAGATCAAAGCATACTATTTTCTTTTTTCTTTTTTTCTTCTTTCTCATGGTTTTTCCCTTTTGTTCTGATTCTTCTTTCACAACATGACTAATGTAGAAATATATTTAATATGATTGTACATGTATAGTCTATATCAAATTGGATGCCATCATGGGGAGGGAGGTGGGGAGGGAGGGACAGAAAAATTTAAAACTTAAAAGCTTATGGAAGTGATTGTTAATAAAGCAAAATAAATTAATAAAAAATAAGGGAAAAGTGAATGTTGAAAACTAAAAATTTTAAAAATTAAAAAAAAACAACAACATTGTTCTGAAAGAAAATCCATAGGCTTCACCAGACTGCCAAAGAGGGCCAGATTAAAAAAAAAATGAAGAGCCCCCACTCTAGCCTAGGTACTGCCCTCTACTTGGGTTTAAAGCTCCTGGAAGGCATGTATTTTACTTCTAAAGGGGCAGCATGATCTAGTGTAAGACCTTTGGTCTTGGAGTTGAGAAATTTGAATTCAAATTTCAGCTTTCCAATTTATCAGCTGTATGATCCTGGACAAGTGTCTAAGCCTTAATTTTTTCCTCTGTAAATAGGGGAAATAATACTTGAGAGACATATGGTATGATGGATAAAGGTAAGCTTTGGAGTCAGAAAGACCTGAGTTCAAATCCAACCTAGAAACATATTGACTCTGTGACCCTAAGCTAGGCAAGCTGATTCACATTGCTCTCAGACTAGATGTTACAGTCACTACTGATCAGTTTGCTGTCCACCCAGACTTTACCATCTCAATAAAACTACAGGTCTAGACTAAAATAATAAAAAATAAAAAATAAAAAAACTTATACTACTTTCTCCACTAGGTTGCTGTGAGGAGAGTGTTTTAGAAATGTGAATTATTCTTTAGCTTTCTGCAGTGGGCCTTGCAAGTAGACCAAGTGACCACGTATAACATGCGTGGTTGGGAAGACTCTATTCTCCACCTCAACTCCCCCAGATTTCGCATAAAAGGTGCCTATTAGTATCCCCATTTTACAGATTAAGAAACTCAGGTGAACAGAGTTTGTGATTTGCCCAGGGTCATACAGTTAATAAAGTCTGAGGCTGGATTTGAACTCGGGACTTCCTGACTCTAGGCCCAACACTCTATTCACTGCCCTACCTAGAGTGTGGACACTGTATTTTAAGAAATTATAAATGAAAACTATCAAAATATTAGAATCGGAGGATAAAGTATAGATACAATCCACTGGTAACCTCCTAGAAGGAACCCCAAAAGAAAAAGTCCTAGGAACACCATAACTGAAATACAGCTTTCATTTTGAAGAAACAATAATGCAAGCATTCAGAAAAAAAGAGTCCAAGTACCAAGGAACCACAGTCAGGATCACAGTAGCATCATAGTGGCTTCTGCTATAGAGAGGACAGCTAAGAACATAGTGTTCCAAAGAGCAAATTCCAAAAGACAAATTCCAAGAATAATTTAAAACTGTAAAGTTGAATATAATACTACAGGGGAAAAACCCAGAATTTTCATTGAGTTAGAGGATTTTCAAGCATTGCTGATGAACTGAGGAGAGACTTGGTAATGTAAACAAAAGAAGAAAGAGAAACCCAGAAAGGTAAAATTATTTGAATAGTTGGAAAGGGCAGTATAGGGTTGTTTTGCTAATGTTATTATAGGGCAGGAAAAACCGTGTCCCTTCAGAACCTTTAAGTCTTCAAAGGGTATCGAAGGAGTTAAGGAAAAAAAGGTGGAGGGAAAGAGGTAGACTGGTTCTGTTCTAAAGGTTTGATGAAGGGAAAGAGAAGGAAGGGCAAAAGGAGGAAGAAAGGATGGAACTTGTTATTTCTCATAATGAGGGTGAGTGGGAAGAATGTACAAACATAATAAAAGAGTGAGGGGAATGAGCATCTGGGGAAGCTCATTCATCTGAAAGAGACTTGCACACACACACACACACACACACACCAAGGCACACACAGCAGTTAATTCAACAAAGAAACAGGTGGTAAGGGCGAGGGGAGAGGGAGGAGGGAGGAGAACGTCCAGAAGGGAATAGTCGAGAGCAAAACAAACTTCCTGATGCCAAAGGAACTATTAAAATACAAAAGAAAAGAAAATATCAGGAAATAAAGGACATAAGCTATTGATTGAAGAATGGGTGAACAATTTGTGAGTTGTAAAGGTAATGAAATAGTATTGTGTTTTAAGGAGTGATGGTTTCAGAGAATATTGGGCACTAAGAACTCATGTAAAGTGAAGTGAGCAGAACCAGAAGAAAAGCGTATACACAGACAACAATATTGTTTAAAAAAAAATCAAACTTTGAAAGACCCAAGGACCCTGGTCAAAGCAACCACTAACCGTGGCTCCAGAGAAGCCATAATGAAGCATGTCACCCATTTCCTGACAGAGGTGAGGGATTCAAGGTGCAGAAAGAGACATGCATTTTTGGACATGGCTACTGCATGGATTCATTTTGCTGGACTCTTATTATTTGGACTTTTGTTCTTCCCTCAGCACCTGGGCCATCCCTGAGCTAGGGCAGCCTGCTCACCTTAGAATCTCCCCCTGTAAGGTCAGCCTGCTGGTGAGTTCCACCTGAAGCCTCCTTTCTGAACTTCAGAACCATGCCTCTAACAAGGTCTCATTCTACAACATCCCTCAGCTCCAGGGACCTATTCACCCTGGAAAAGCCTATACATGCAACCTGCTCACCCTGGGATACCGGTCCACATGGCCTGCCCCACTTCTCCCATTGGTGAGTTCCATTTTGTGGATTTTGTTGGCACAGGCCAACCTCTCTTTATTCCCCTCCCTACCCTGTTTTTGACTCTCTGGACCTCAAAACCATGCCCCTTTCATCTCCCTCTTCCCTCCCCTTCACCATGTTTTTTTTTTTTTAATGTAAACTCCTTTAAGTCAGGGACTATCTTCTTACTAATATTTATATCACCAGCACTTAGCACAGTGTTTGACACGTAGTAAGCACTTGATGCATTTTAATTTTTTTTGAGGAAGTGATAGGAAAGAAAAGGCGGGGTAGTAACAGTGATGCCAAAAAAAAGAGACTCACTTAAACATTTTTTTAAAGAATGTTCTTATTTTATTTTTCCTCAATTACATGTAAAAAGTTCCAAATTCCCTCCCTCACTTCCTCCCCTCTCCCTTCCTTGAAAAGACAAGCACTCTGATTTAAATTATGCATGAGCAGTCATGCAGATCATATTAAACGTTTTTTTAATGAACCAGAAGAGCATAGAAGGAAGTTCAGAAGGAAACCCAGATAAACACAGCAGTTTTGAAAGTAACTTTTTTTTTTTACAGATAGCCATATTTATGTATATTCAGGGGTGGGGAACCTATGGCCCCAAGCCACATGTTGCCCTCTAGGTTATCAAGTACAGCCTTTTGACTGAATCTAAACTTCACAGTACAAATCCCCTTCATAAAAGGATTTGTTCTGTAAAACGTGGACTCAGTCAAAAGGCTGCACCCAAAGATCTAGAAGGCCACAACTGGCCTCAAGGCCATAGGCTTCCCACCCCAGATGTGATATGATATAATAACTTATTTTATAGATAGATAGATAGATGTGTATGTATATACATATTTATGTATATGCGATATACAATAGCTTATTTTATAGATATAAATAGATGTGTATGCACATATGTATTTAAGAAGCAAAAGGTATGAAATAGAGATTCATGGTTTTATATACAATCCTTTTTTGGTGTTACATTGTGTTTATAGAAATGCACTTTTTATTATTGTTTAAGTTCAGAATATGAAATAAAACTTAAGTTAAAAAAAATAAAAGATATTTGTAGTTTTATATATAACCCTCTTGATGTTTTTTTTTTGTAGAAATGTTCTTTTTTTGGTACTTGTCAAGGTCAATTAAAAAAAAGAAAAAAGTAAACTGTTATCTGTCATTTATTTACTACATACATAAGAAAATACAAAATGCAAGATAATTTTGTGGTGAAGACCCTGGCAGCTTGGGAGATCAGGAAAGGCCTCATGTAGGTGTTAGAACTTCAACTGAGCAGAAGGGAGAAAAGAGCATCGCTGATTCGGGAGATAAAAGGGCACAGAATGGGAATGATGGGAGCTCCGTAGTGATACCCAGTCCTTTCTGTCTCTGAAAAGAGGTTCTAATATCTAGCTCACAGATGTGTGAGGAAAGTAATATATAGGTATATGTCTGTATTTATGTATATGTGTATGTGTATGTGTATGTATATGTATATGTATACACATACACACACTATAAATATAAATAATATACACAACTATATAGATATATAGAATTTTAGTTATGTAGTTATACATATATAATGCTTTATGTGTATACATATTATATATACATATATACATAATAAATGTATATAATATAGAACTATATATACACAATTTTGGTTACATAATTATACATATATAAGACTTTATATGTGTATATATTATATATACATATATACACAACAAATGTATATGATATAGAACTATATAGATATATAGATTATATAATATATATTACACATATATTATGTAATATATAGTTACATGATTATACATATATAAGGCTTTATATGTGTGTGTGTCTCATATATATATACACTATAAATGTATATAATACAGTTATATAGATTATAATTACATATTATACATGTATAAGGCTTTATATGTGTGTATATATTGTATATACATATATACTATAAATGTACATAATATACAACTATATAGATATATAGAATTTTAGTTACATAATTATATATAAGGCTTTCTATGTATGTATATATTATATCTCTTAATATGATTCAAACTCCTGGATTATTGATACATATATATGTATTTATAAATTGTATTCATACATTAGTAAATATTAATAATTACTTCAGAGCTTCAACAGATCCCTGACCTTGTGAACATGGTTACTCCTTCCAAAACCTGTCAATGTCTTTCATCCTATATGATTCTTGTCCCTATCTTCCAAGAAATCCTATAGGAAAGAGTTCTTCATCTCCTTTCATAAATAACATGACTATCTTTGTACCTGTTTGAGTCCCTTCCTATCAGTACTCATCCACTCTGTGTGTATACGTGTCAAGTTAAGTGAAGTCAGCTGGTATTTATTAAGCACCTTCTGTGTGCCAGGCATTGTATTAAATGCTGGGGACGCAAAGAATGACAACAGACAGTCTCTGCCCTAAAGGAGCTCATAGTCTAATGGGGGAGATGACACGCAAACAGCTATATACATACAAGATATATAGGATAAATTGGACTTCATCAAAGAAGAAAGGCACTAGCACTGATGAGTAGTGGGAAAGATTTCCTCTAGAAGGTGGGGTTTTGGGCAGCTAGGTGGCACAGTGGATAGTGCACTGACCCTGGATTCAGGAGAACCTGAGTTCAAATCCGGCCTCAGACACATAACACTTACTAGCTGTGTGACCCTGGGCAAGTCACTTAACCCCATGGCCTAGCCAAAAAAAAAATGAAAAAAAATAATAAAGAAGGTGGGGTTTTAGCTGGGACTTGAGGGAGCCAGGAAGGAGAGAATTCTAGGCATGAGGGACAGGCTGTGACAATGCATACAGTTGGGAGATGGAGTGTATATATACAGGGTGTCCCAAAAGTCTTAGTGCAGTTAAAAGCTGTTAACTTAGTGTAGTATAAATGTACAGAGAAATCAAGTTAAAACAGCCTGTTTAGTTCATAGGATCATAGATTTAGAGCTATAAGGAACCTCAGATGGCATCTTGTCCAACCCCTTCATTCTACAAATGAGGAAACTGAGGACCAAAGAGGTTAAGGGATTTTCCCTATACATAGTGAGTGTCAGAGGCAGAATTTGAATCCAGGTCCTCTGACTCGAAATATATTACTTCTTCCACTGTACTACCTGCCTCTTTTCTCAGAATAGGTTACCTTGTGTGAGACTGTCAAGGAATTAAGCATGAGCCTCAGCAATAGCAGAAGCAATAAATCAATGATGGGCATTAATATGGTCCAAAGATCAAATTAAGGAACTTACTAGTCAGCCTATCAGCAAATCCTGTCACCAGAACCTGTCAGGGTGAAGGAAGAAAATAGGTTATCAGCCCCAAACAGTGATCCAGAAAGCACCTGGAGACATGCAGGGCAGGGTCAGGAAAAACATGATGGGAGAAGGAGTTGTTGTTTTGAGATCTTACTATTTGCTACACCAAAAGGACCTTGAGTCCAAGACAGGGTGAATAGCATGCTAGTCACATTAGCTCTAGACTGCTCAGCTATAGGCAGTGGGCTCAGAGAAAAATGGTGGTTCAGAACCAAAAGATGCAGCCAAGTTCCCTAACTTAGACAAGAAACAATAAGGGTGTTTGCACTACTGACTTGTTAGGAATTGTGGGGAACTGCTTACTTGAAGATTTAAGGTCATATGCTGGCCTTTATTTGGACCCCCTGCACCCTCTGGAATGACTCATAAGTTTTTCCCCTTGATTCAGTTGGGAGTGCATGCCCCATATATAATGTCCAGGAGGTCACCTGAAGTTGTCACACCTTTCTTAAGAGAGAATGACAAGGAGTGAGAATGACTAGGAGCAGCAGAAATGGGAAGAGTCTGCGCGCGCGTGTGTGTGTGTTTGTGTGTGTGTGTGTGTGTGTGTGTGTTTGTGTGTGTGTGTTACCGGAAACTGACTTTACAGACTTCATAATTTTGCCAAAGGATGGACAGTTCTGCCTGGTCCAATGCTAAGTATGAAGACTGTGTTCCATGGTACTTCTCATGTAAATGTATTGAATGAATGAATTTTGCCCATGTACACTGAAGGAAACCGGAAGACATTTTCCTCTTGCCTCACTCCACCCTCTCTGCAGATTTTTACCTCAAGTTTTGGAAACCTTGCATAATCTGTCCTTCTCTATTGCTTTCTCATAGTGTGGCCCTGAAGTCTCCAAGACAGAGCAAAATCTCTGACAAACCCCACCAAGCTAGAGAGTCTTTGAGTATGTCATGCAAAGACCAAAGCTAAATTCAGAGGAAATCATCACAAGATGAGCTATGAGGTGATGAATTAATGAGCTGTAGTCACTCTTGAAGACTAGCTACTATATTGCAGACAGGTTGCAATTTACAAAGGTGGAGAAAGTATCTGCATTAACAAAATCACAAACCCTTGAAGTAGTATGGTATAATAACTAGTATTTATACAGGAATAGGGACTGGACCTGTATTGGTGAAGAAGATGCTAGGGAGGAATTTTCTTTATCAATGCAGGTCAACACCTTCCCTGGAACTTACAGTCGAGGGCAGCTGACTCAGGCCCACACAGTACTATATATGTGTCACAGGTAGATATAAACAGATTCCAATCCAGACTCAAACACTTACTAACTGTGTGACCCTGGGTGAATCATTTAACTTCTGTTTGCCTCAGTTTCCTCATCTGTAAAATGGGGATAATATTAATACCTATCTCACAGCACTGTTGTGAAGATCGAATGAGATATTTGTACAGCACTTAAGATAATGTCTGACACATAGAAGGTGCTATATAAATGTTATTATTGTTATTATTATTAAATGTTATATTAATACAATAATTTAAAACTTATAAATACCAATATTAACCAAACTGAGTGACCAAAAGATAGATGTGATAAAGGAGAAAGATGATTCTAACCATAACCTAAATATAATTTTTACTTTTACTCATAAGAATCCTGAGTTCTGGATCAGTGACATTGCTTTTTCTTTTCCTTGCTTTTTGCTAGGCAATCGAGGTTAAGTGACTTGCCCAGGGTCACACAGCTAGTAAGTGTGTGTTATATGTCTAACACCAGATTTGAACTCAAGTTCCCCTGATTCCAAGGCTGGAGCTCTATCCACTGTGCCACCTGGCTGCTCCCTGAGTTCTGGATCACAAAGACATTCCCCACTAAATGTGGTAAATGATAAGAAAATTAATTTCTAGTATTCTGAGTTAAAATCCAGTCTTATACACTTAACTAATTGTGTGACCCTGGGCAAGTCACTTAACCTCTGTCTGCCTCAGTTTCTTCAACAATGAAATGGGGATAATTATAGCTCGAACTTCCCAGGGTTGCTGTGAGGATAAAGTGAAATAATATTT
This sequence comes from Vombatus ursinus, assembly GCF_900497805.2. NCBI lineage: Eukaryota > Metazoa > Chordata > Mammalia > Diprotodontia > Vombatidae > Vombatus > Vombatus ursinus. The sequence goes on along the minus strand of NW_020954596.1, from coordinate 24,477,713 downwards.
ATAAAAATCACTTAGTACAACACATGACACATAGTAAGCACTATATAAATGCTTATTTCCTTCCCTTCCGCTCTATTAATATGGCCACAATTTGGATGTTAATCATTGGATTTTTTTCCCAGCTACCAGACTTTAGACATATAAGATCAGAATTTCCTGATCAAATTATCTTATAAGTAGTATACTTGATTTATTTTGTGTGATTATTTTTCTTTCTTGTTTTCTTTCAAAGGGAATAAAAATCAAATAACTCTATCAGGGAAAGGGATTTATTCTTAATTCAGGAGGCAACTATGTGAGGTTTTTTGAAACTACAGTTTTGTTTTGTTTTTTTTACATCATGCTAAGCAATACAGAAAGAATTTAGTGAACTGTGAAAATATTGAAAAAGATTACTGAACATCCCTCACTAATTGGTCATTAGCACTGTTTTTTTTAAGTTTTATTGATTATTTTTGAGCATCACAGTAATTTCCCAATATAATCCCTGACTTATCCCACCCCCACAACTCACATGATTGAGCCTTCCTTTGTAACAAAGCAAAAGTTAGCCAATACAATGGACAAAGTGATCACATCTGACAGAATGTACAACATTTCATCTCTATCACTATCACTATCACTATCAAGTGATCTTATCACTACCAAGAGAAGCTAAGTGTTTCATCATCTGTTCTCTGGTTATTGCAATTAATTTGAGTCTATATTGTAGTTTTGTTTTTGTGTTCTGACTTTTTGTAACCTACAAAGTTCTGATTCCTTCAATAACTAATATAAAGGTTAGGCACAAGTAGTTTGTATTTCAAATTGACTATTTAGAAACAAAGACTTCTTTGAAGATCGCAGTGTGAGCTGAAGTTAAAAGAGAAGGGAAATTAGGACAGTTTCATTTCTATGGGAGTCTTTATTTTTTACTAAACAACTCTGAGTTCTGCCTCCATTTAAACCCTTATTGTGGAATAATAATAATAAACTAGAATTTATATAAAGTTGTAAAGTTTGCAAAGTGCCTAGCCAATATCATCTTATTTTATATTGAAAACAATGCTGGGAGATAGTGTTATTGTTATTTCTATTTTAGAGATGAGGAAACAGAGGCAAGCAGAGGTTAAGTGACTTACTCAAGGTCACATGGCTTGTGAGCGAATGGGGCATGGATAGAGTATCTCTAGTGGCACCATACCACATTGAGTCTCTGAGAGGTCAGTTTCTTACTTCCTGGAGAGTTATGATGTGGAAAGGAAGGAATTTGTGTAGACTGTGGAGCAGTATGCCTGGCCATTCCATAAATGGTTTCATTTGGCAAAGAGAAGCTTATTTGCTTGATTCAGAGGTGTTCACAAAGCCCTTTTAGCCTCTACACTCTTGGCCACAGTGCTCTTTGGGGAGCTTGGTGGCTCATAGCAACCAAAGAACATAGCGGAACCTCTGAACTTGTGAGCGCAAATGATCTGTGTGGTAGCGGAACATGCCATCTCTCCAGAGTTCAGGTTTGTAGTCAGCACAGTATTGATGGCCCCAGTAGCAAGGAGTGATTTCAGCACCCTATCCCAGCTCTAGCTAAGACAAGGACTCATGCAGCAGTGATGCTGACTTTGGTTATGGACTTGGTGGGACTAATGCTGTTCAGGAACTAAGCTAAGGTTTGAGCCTCCTCCCCTAGTAGGTAGAAACCAGGGTTGTTTAGGGGTGTGTATTGCCCTTGAGATATTGGGGGTAAATGTCAGTCCTTCTGTTCTTGCTGTATCGTTGAAGTACATAGCAGCTAATAGATATTAATTGGTTAAATGGAGTTAAGGGCACCAGTCACTAGCCCCTACCAATAGGGAGACATAATCAGTTGGGGACTTTAATCAATGGTAATAAAGAAAAGACACACCTTAGCCTCTCAGGGTATCCGAGAAATCTTGGGGCAAGTGTAGGAGTAAGAGACTTTGGTAGAGGAAGCCAGAGAATACTTGTTACAATAGCATGAAAGTTCAAAGGGTTCAGAGAAAAGATACATAGGACCCCGTGATCTGAACCTCTAAAGCGAAAGTTCCAGAGAGAGGTGAGGTTCTCAGGGACAAAAGCCAGATGAGGCCATTGTACGGATTCATTGAGGAAGAAAAACAGGAGGCAGCCAAAGAGACTGATGTAGCTGCAATGGAGGTTCATCAATAATTGCAAATTTTAAAAGGATATATGCAAGAAATTGATGAGGGAGTGGGTGATTCAGGAAGAATCCAAAAGAGCAAAATAGTATTGAGAGAATAGTATCAGAGGCACTAAATCTCAGAATGAACTGAAGCAGTGATAAAGGCTGAGGAAAGGGCCTTTTGAGTTATATGGGGGTGGGGAGGGAAACTAAGCTCAAAAAAGGGCAGATGGAACAATAATAATGAATGACGAAGAGGAAGAAGAGCAGCTGAGCTCAATTTGCTTCTTTTTCTCTACCAATGAAGATAATCTTCCTACCAGCAAAGGTTAAAAACTTCTAAAAACTGGATGAAGGTAAGTGAGGAGGTGGTAACGGAATTCCTAGCTGGAATGGTGATGTGAAGGGACCTAGACAAGGACCTACCTCTCCCCAGTCACCCCTCACCTATCCAACTCTATTTCATAATACAGCGAACCTATAAAGAAATTGTTTCACCTGATGATCTTTTCCACCCTCCTCCCAACAGGTGAATCTGGGAAGAGAATAAGGGAAGGGATTGCTTGTTTGCAAAATGCAGAAACTGATTCACCGATAATTAGAGAAAGAGGGGAACATTGGGGGTGGCAATTGTTGTCCTGACTGACGGTACCATTGATTGAGTTTTAACAGCAGCTTCTAGTCCAATTCTGCTCCATCTCCGCTTCTGGTCGCTAGTTTGTTTTGAAGACCCATTGCCTTGACCCCATCTGCATTCCAAGGTCTCAGTCTCGTCCACAACTATTGTCTGAGTCTGTCTGTACCACACAGAGCCTCGATACCAATGGCAGACACTAATACATAGCAGATATCTCCCAAAGAGGGGCAGTGAGAGTTCTCAATCCCTGCTTCCAGGTATGTGCAAGAAATGGAATGATGGGGGCAGCTAGGTGGCACAGTGGCTAGAGCACCAGCCCTGGAATCAGGAGGACCTGAGTTCAAATCCAGCTTCGGACACTCACTAGCTGTGTGACCCTGGACAAGTCACTTAACCCCAATTGCCTCAAAAAAAGAAGAAGAAATGGAATGCAATGATGAACCATCAATGTGGAAAGACTTGGATGGAATATTGAACTGGTGGTCTCTCTCCAGATTGAAATCTGGAAAGAGCTAAGTTGAAAAACAGCACAGATCCATGCCCTGTCTCCCAATCTTTTGCATGACTTTATCACCATATTGAGTTTGCGCTCCTGCTTTCAATGTCCTGCAGGCTCAGTTTTCCCTCAAATCCCCACAGGGAGGAAACACATTACAGACCTGCTTCACTCTTTTATAGCTATTGATGTAAAAGTCTACACTAAACTAAAAAAGTAAATAAATAAATAAACTGCACAAGTACAGCATGTGGGAGACATGGCTAGACAATAGTCCCTGTGAAGAACTTCTGGGAATTTTAGTGGAATGAAAGCTCAGTATGACTCAACAATTCACTATGGCAACCAAAAAAAACCATCGTATACATGTACAATCCTAGGCTGTGTTAAGAGAACCAGTGTCCAGAAGAAGAGAGGTCCTGATTCTTTTCTTCTTGGCTCTGCTCTAGTGAGACCCTGTCTGGAATTCTAGCTCAGTTCTGGATACCCCATTTTAAGAAGGGTACCAGCAAGCATGAACAGGGACAAAAGAAGGTGACTAGGACTTTGAGAGTTCTGGAGAATGTGTCTTTGGACAAATGGATATGGAAACCAAAGCATTTAGTTTGGAAAAGAGAAGGCTTAGGGGAAACATGATAGCTGTCTTCAAGTATTTGAAGGGCAGTATGCGGAAAAGGGATTAGATTTGTTTTTTCTGGCCTTCAGAGAGTAGACCTTCTTGCAATGAGTGGTGAGGGTGAAGAAGTAGAATTAGGTCTGATGTCAGAGAAAACTTCCTATTGGAAATATTCTAAGGTTGGATGAGCTAACTTAAGAGACAGTGGATTCTAATATATAAATATTGCAACAATTATTCATTCCTACCTATATCTGCTCCCTTCCCCCGCTCCCTAGCTTGACTGTTTTGAACAGAGGATTCCCTGACTCCTTCCCAGTCTACATCTTATCCTGGCCCCATGTGTTTGGAGACAATGGAGATCTGAATCCTTCTTTTAGATAAGAAAATGGCTTGGCAAAACATAGTCATACTTCGGAACCTTTTTTCTATGTTTTGCATTTTTATTCACCAGAATTTTTAACACCATAATTTATTAAATGTAGACTTGAAGGATTATAATGTCATAATAGCATGGTGCCTGACATACAGTAAGCATGGAATCAATACTTATTGATTTGACTTGATTGAAATTGAATTTTGATATAGTTCTAATTGTGAAGTGTATAGGTGTCAGGAAAGAGTAGCACTTCTGGTGTGAAGGCTACTGAGCCCATTACAGGGTTGCTTTCTAGCTTTGGTGTCTACCTGCCACTCAACTCTCACCTGTTGCTCCAAGAAGCATGCACATCGGCCACACCCTCGTAAACTGTTTTGGCAGATGGGCTAAACCAGGTTGAGTGTAAACAACAGGCCTAAGACCGGTTGGTGAGTTGAGTGTTCTACCCCAAACATGTGAAGACTTCCACCAGTAGAATGGATGGATGTGAACAATTTGTTCCAATGGGCCATGAAGGCAGCTGAAGCAGGCATTGTGGAGTGCTTGGAGCAAGGTCAGAAATCAAAGACACCAAGGTCATCCACACCGTTAGGAGCCATTCCAGTTGTCTTGACTTATGTCTTACCACTGGACCTGGATGACTCTGAAAGAGAAAGTAAGGCCCACAACTTTGTGCAACTCTGCCTCACTTAAGTCTATTTTATGTGCAAGTCAAAAGGCATCACCCACCATTTTACCATTTTTACCTACCCCAAAGTCTTGAAGTGATGGGCAAGTGATGAAGCAGCAGGTGTGGATACACTGTACCAGTTGATATCAACAGTACATGGGTTAGACTGTATTTTATACATGTAATAGGGGACTGGCCAATGAGCCCAGGCCTTATGAGCATAGGCAGAATGCCTCTGATGCCATGCCCCATGTCAAAGACACTGGGGACTCTAGTCCCGGGAAAGTTGGGATGGTATCAAATGGAAGAGTTTTAGACAGACTTTGGGGCATGTGTAGATAGATACTCTGTTCCAGTGTGTTAACCACATGCTGAACAAGAACCTCTGCCATTGAATTGGTGAAATCAGGTGTGTATTTGAAAGGCACGAGTTAGTCTTTGGAGACTATAGCATCCCGTGTCTTGTAGCCTAGACATCTAAAGTAGATACTAAAGACATGGAAAGTAGTCCTATTGGGGCAGTTAGGTGGAGCAGTGGATAAAGCTCTGGTCCTGGAGTCAGGAAGACCTGAATTCAAATCTGGCCTCAGACACTTGACACTTAACTAGCGGTGTGACCCTGGGAAAGTCACTTAACCCAATTGCCTCACCAAAAAGCAAGGGAAAAAAAAGACATGGAAAAATCTCAGACCTTATTAATAAAATTTAAAACTTTTCAAGGGTGACTAAGAAGTCATTACTTATACACTTACTTTCCCAGCTATATAATTTTTTTTGATACATACATCCAGGACCTCTTCAATGAGGCTATTTGTAGGAAACAGGTAGGCTTTTCCAGGTGATATTCCTCAGGAAACCACATCTTTAACATCACAACATTGACTGAAAGATAGAAGGAATACAAGATCAAACTCTCATTATTTTTTAAAGATACAATATAAATATATAATATAAAACAGAGGTGTCAAACTTCTGATCAGTGGGGTGCCAGTGGTAGACAAAACTCTCAAGTGCAGGGCCAAATATTTAACAAAGTAAATCAAAGTATAGCATAAATAATGTTAGTTAGTGGCTTTCTAAGTCGATATGCAAACTGAAAGGATCCGTTTCTATTTGAGTTTGACACCATTGAAATAGAATACCTTTTAAGTGCATCAGCAAATTATAAAGTGAGCAGCTTTGGTGGTGTACGGGATTGAGTGCAGGACCCAGAGTCATGAAGAGCTCAGTTCAAATCCTACCACAAACTTATTTTTATTGGCTATTTGATTTCTGGGCAGGTTACTTTATATCAGTCTGCCTTAGTTTCCTTATCTGTAAAATTCAAATGAGAATAGCATCTACCTTACAGGGGTGTTATGAGGATCCCCAAGGGGAGGAGGAAGTATTTGAAATGGGATTTAAAGAATGCATAGAAATACAATAGTTGGAGGTGGAAAGGAAGAACATTCCAGCCATTGGGAATAAAGAGTATGAAGGCAGGGGAGTGCCATATGTGTTGAGGAAGACAGACAGTATCCTATTTTGGGCTGGAACATACAGTGCTGGCATGAAGTAATAAGGCAGGAGAGGCAGGCGAGTGCCAGATTAGGGAGGGCCTTGACTGCCAGGCAGAGAGAGGAATCTGAATCCAACATACTTTGCCCAACAGATGCTTGAGTCCAATATTAATAGTGAAGATCGACATTTACTTCTTTGATCTGAGCCTTTCTTATTCCTTCCCAACCCCCAACAAAAACAAATTGCTTCTGGCCTAGTTGTGTTCCAGTGGGGATAATACATAACATGAAATAAAATGAACCCTTTCTATTAAAAGGAGTTAACTACTGTTTGTACTCCTAACGTGATTCCCATGGGGCCACCCACCAGGAGAAAGGGGAATAACGTGCATTCAATGAACAATTCTGAACACTAATTCGAAACCACTTTTTCCCAGTTGCAATATCCTCTTTTATTCCCCAGAAAAGAGCAAGTAAACAAACAATTCCAGGTGGGGTGGTGGAAAGGACGGTATCCAAAGTGAATAGAACTACTGGTTTGGAGCAGTTAGAAGGAATAAAGGGGAAAAGGACGGTGCATTCTTTCAGGTACATGGGAGGTAATAGATGTCAGGCTTCTGCAATGAGTCTGTACTTCCTGGTTAATGCCCATGAACAAATTCTTTTGCTAATCATCAACCATTTAAAAAAAAAATTGTGAGTATCTCAGAGCAAAAACTAATTCAGGAACTCTGAAGTCCAGAATGTTAGTTTTGAAAGGGCCCTCTGAGATCATCCTGTATAATGTCCTACTGTTCCAGAGGATGGGACAGTGTGGGCCAGTGGAAAGCAGAGCCATAAACTGGGGGCTTTGTCCTAGCTACAGACATAGTGAGGTGGGGCTCCTTCTTTCCAGAGATTAAGACACATCACCATGCAGTCTTCTGTCTATAGCTCAGGGGGCAGCTACACAACTGCCCTCAGGGCTCTCTCATCCAGTGATTGCCTCCTCCCTTTCCCTTATTCTTAGGGGTGAGTGCTGAGACCCCTCCCCCATCCCAGCTGCTCCCTTAGTGACACTGATGGGGTACAGGCCCAAGATGGACCCTAAGAAATCCCCTCTTTGAACTTTCCTTGAACTCTCTTACTTGGTCAAGGAAGTCTCTAGAGGTTGCTTGAGGCTATAATCCTATCAACTGACCTTTCATTATCTCTGGCCCTCCATCTTTACCTGCCGATGTCCCCTAGCTACTTCCCACCCTTGATCCTATTTAGACCCCATTCTACCTCCCAGTTACTCCCATTGAGATCCTCCCTAGACCATTCCTCCAGTTACCCCAACCTACTGGCCATGCCATCAAGATACCCCTTCTCCTAGACCCCTCCTCCAGCCCCCCTAAACTGCTTGGCCACTCCTGGATCCCTCCCACAGTCTTTCCGATTATAAGATTCATCTTGTCTCCATTAAGGTGCTGAGATTCTTAAAGTCTAGCCAATGCTCAGATTCTTAAAATCTAGCCAATGGCTGAGACTAGCTCAAGCCCCCTTATCTTTATGAGCATCACAAATACTTAGATTCCTTAAGAGTCTGGACAATATGGCGGATCTTTAATAAACCTCTTCTTGGGCTGAAAGAAGGTTTGGGTCGATTTCTTTCAGGCAGGACCCGCATGTAGTGATTTTGGGGTCCAGGCACCCCTAAAACTCTAAATCTCAACAAAACTATCCTCAGTTCTACAGGGTCTGATATCCCAACTAACTGTGTCTCCAACAGAGTTTAGTTGTCTGATGGAAGGAATATTTCCAAACCCAAAGGGCACTGTTGGAATGTTTCCAAACCAGGAGTCTCATTGTCACAAGGACTCCCTGGCTCAAGCTCCTGGAACTCTGGGCCATCTTGTTTAGAACCAGGAATCCATGTCACTTTCTGGCTATTTCATATCCTACCATCCCAGGTGTATTTCACCCCTTTTTTAGCGTTCTTTGATGTATTGTCTTCTCATTTGAATGTAAGGTCTTGTTTTACTTATTTGTAATTTGTATCTTCCTCACTTAGCAAGTGCCTGGTGTATAGAATATACTTAAGTGCTTTTTCATTCATTCATTCATTCATCATTCATTCATTCATTCATCATCCATTCATTCATTCCATAGGCTACCAAAGGCCATGCCTGAGAGGCTCTGCTCTCCCTGGGACCATGCCTCCTCATCTTCATCTCATACATTTTCTGCCCTGCCCCTGCTGCTGCTATTGATCAACCTTCCAAGCAAAACTGCCAGAAACCATACCTTGGAGAAGCTAAGCCTCAATGGGACCTCATCTTCACCCAGACCATTTAATGACCTGTATATGCCATCTACTCCCTTTTCCATATATTTTTCTGTAATAACATCACCACTACCATTAACATATGTGTAAAAGTATGTTAATGAATTACTCTTATTTTTCTTCCCCCCACTCCCACCCCATCTTTATGCTGGCAGCTAGGTGGCACAGTGGATAGAGTGCTGGGCCTGGAGTCAGGAAGCCTCGTCTTCCTGTGTTCAAATCTGGCCTCAGACAATAGCTGTGTGAACCTAGGAAAGTCATTTAACCCTGTTTGCCTCAGTTTCCTCATCTGTAAAATGAGCTGGAGAAAGAAATGGCAAACCACTCTAATATCTTGGCCAAGAAAATTCCAAATGGGTTTACAGACAGTCAGACAAGACTGAAAATGACTGAACAACAGCAACATCTTTCTGACGTCTCTGACTCAGACTGTAACTCCCTTTTTTTGGTCACCACATCCCATATATATGGTTTCCTCCTGCCCCCCCCCCCCAGAATATAAAGATCCTTAAAGACAGGGACTCTCTTTTTTTGTGTTTGTATCTCTAGCAGTTAGCACAGTGCCTGGTCCATAGTTAAGTATTTAATAAATATTTTATTTATCTACCTATTTTTTCATTCATTCATTCATTCATATGACAGAAAGACTGCATACTTGTAGTTACATCCGTGGGATCAAAGATCTAGAGCTGAAAGAGTTCTCAAAGCCCTATTAATGAAAAATATGAGACCAAGGAAAGTTGAGTGAATTGCCCCAGGTCACACAAATAAATGGCAAATTTTTGTTGTTTAGCGCTTTTCAGTTGTGTCCGATTCTTCATGACCCCATTTGGGGGTTTTCTAGGCAAAGAAACTGGAGTAGTTTGCCATTCCTTCTCCAGCTCATTTTACAGATGAGGAAACTGAGACAATCAGGGTTAAGTGACTTGCACAGGGTCACACAGCTAGTAAGTGTCTAAGGTCAAATTTGAACCAAATTTGAAGATAAGTCTTCCTGACTCTAGGCTTGGCACTCTATTCTCCGTACCAACTAGTTGCCCATAATGGCAGAAATGGAATAGAAACCTGTGTCCTTGGTCTGACACCCTAGCCAGACAAAGCTGTCTCCTTTATACCACATTAATCCCAAACACAGGGCGGAGCAGCCTCAAATTCAAGCATTCTAGGGATGTTGGCTCCTAGGAACAGCGTTGCCTGCTAGCCTGGTTTCCCCACTTAAAAAAATCCCAGAAGTGTAGCCAATGGAGGGAGCAGGCTGCATAACAATGTTCTTCCTGGAACACTGTTCCATCTTTAGTGATTTTGCAAATCATGTTCAGCTGATCTGAGCCTATTTTTAAAACCTGCAAGATGATGTTATGAGAAGAGCTAAACACAGTGGCAACATCCTCTTTGTTTTATTAATTGGACTTCATCTTCCTAGAGAAAAAGATAATAGAACGGAACACTATTTAAAAAAAACAATGGAGAAGTTTATTGGGGTGTATGTGCCACTTTGATCCTTGAGCTAAGAAAACTTATAAATACTCTGTGGGAATTATAATTAATAAATTATTTTCCAGAAAACATTAAGAGGAAATGTATTCCCATAAAACCTTATTGGACTCTGTAGAGATTTCTTCTTGCTTTCTTGACAGTCGTCAGAGTTGTTAGCAATGAGACAAACTGTAGGTCAGATGCTTCAGCCAAAATAAATTGAGGCCAAAATCACCATAATTTCAGTTCATTTACTATCACTTCATTTTTAAAAATTTTTTGTAACTTAAAATCATTTAAAGACACCCTAAAAACAAATAACTTTATGAGTTATTATTGCACCTGAAAAGGAATCTAGGACTTATTCCCCCTGTTGAAGTGAGCTGCCCACCCACTCTTCACTGATCTTCCTTTTCCCTCTCCTCACCATTCCCTTGAAATCTGGTATAGTTAAAGACCTGAACTTGGACAGCCAGCTCCCAACCTAGTAGAGCCATTGAAGAAGCTCTGGCTCTGGAATTAAAGGATCTGAGTTCAAAAATTCTCTGAGGCTTCCTACCTTTGGTTTCCTATGGTAATTCACATAACCTACCAAGCCTCAGTTTCCTTATCTGTAAAATGAGGGGATTGTACTCAATGACCACTGAGGTTCTTTCTAGCTTTAGACTTGTGATCCTGTGAATACCAGAAAATTGCCACACCTTCTTCCGACTGATCCTCAGTTTCCTTACCTGTAAAATGAGAATATGAATGTGCCCTACCTTCCTTACTACTCAAGGATGTTTTGAGAAAAATGCCATGGAAATATGAGATGTAATTACCGAGATGTAATGTATCTGTGCAGATACTTGTTATCTGTTCATAAACCATCTTGTGTGAGAGAAGCCATAGGCAAACATAGGGGTAGCTAGGTTGCACAGCGGATAGAGCACTGGGCCTGGAGTCAGCAAGACTCATCTTCCTGAGTTTGAATTGGGTCTCAGATACTTATTAGCTGTGTGACCCTGGGCAAGTCACTTAACCTTGCTTGCCTCAGTTTCTTCCTCTGTAAAATGAACTTGAGAGGGAAATGGAAAACCACTCCAGTATCATTGTTAAGAAAACCCCAAATGGGGTCATAAAGAGTCAGACATGACTGAAAAAAAGATCGAACAACAATGTAGGCCAACACATGACAGTTCAAGTTAAAACATCTGGAAAAACACAGAATCTGGAAGGACTTCCAGTTTCAGATTTTAGTAGGAAAGCCAGCTGTGCAGTGAGGTATGTGTTGGCCATCTTCCATTTCTCACAGTGTTTAGAACTAAGTTAGATCATGAGTGTGCATCACCTCTTGAATGTTCCCTCTGGCTCCTCAGGGCAGGGTTTCCTGAGTGCATCTGCAATCTAAATCATAAGAAAGTAGGACACTAACAAACACTCCAGTCCCATCAGAGGAAAGATCCTTGTTGCTTTCCCAATTGGACATAGACACTGAAGTGCCCATAGGGGTGACTTGGTTTGAACTAAAAATGGAAAACTGGAGAACATTGATGTAAAATCTTTATTTCTTTTTAAAATTCAACCACTTCTGGCAAAGCTTTGGAAATTGAGGGGATGCCCAGCAATTACAGAATGGCTGAACAAGTTGCAGCGTAGGACCGTGATGGAAGACTATTGTGCTATAAGAAATGATGAGCCAGATGCTTTCAGAAAAACCTAAGAAGGCTTACATGAACTGAGGCAAAGTGAAATGAGCAGAACCAGGAGAACATTGTACACAGTAATAGCAATACTGTACAATGATCAGCTATTGAATGACTTAGCTATTCTCAGCAATATGATGATCCAAAGCAATTCCAAAGGAACTACCCGCTTCCAGAGAAAAAAACTGATGATATCTGCATACAGATTAAAACATACATTTTTTTTTACTTTCTTTATTATTATTTTAGGGAGTCTGTGTTTTCTTTTGCAACATGGGTAATATGGAAATGTTTTGCGTGATTGCACATGTATAATCTATACCAAATTGCTTGCCTTCTCAAGGAAGGGGCAGGGAAGGGAGGGAGAGAATTTAGAACTCAAAATTTTTAAAAAATGAATGTTATAAATATTTATTTACACATAATTGAGAAAAAAAATAAAATTAAGTGAAAAAAATTGAAAATGCAACCACTTCCATACTTGGACACTTGGGAGGTGAGGAATGGATATTAGCTCAAATATTGTGAAATCAGGACTCCTTCTCTGCTTCCCTATATCTATGGATGACAACAACAGTTCTCCAAGTCAACTAGGTTCAAAACCTGGAAGTCATCTTTGATTTTTCCCTCTCCACCTCTTTCCATATCCAATCAGTTGCCAAGTTCTGTTGACTTTGGCAGTGTGATATCCTGGAAAGTGAAAGACAGGGTGGTGTGGCAGAAAGAATACTGGACTCAGAATCTGGAAAGACCTAGATTAAAATCTTGCTTCTGACACTTACTAATTAAGTAACCATGGATAAGTCACTTAACTTCTCAGTGCCTCAGTGTTTTAGTCTGTAAAAAGGGGATAAACTCTGTAGTTCTACCGAGGTGGAAAGGCTTTCAGTGTGGTCCTGGTGGTGTATTATATCTGTTATCCAAGAACAAGTGTGGAGAGGTTTGGCTACTAGGTGATGGACTCTTTGACCAAGGAAACTCATGAAACTGATCGAAATTCAGAATGGATAGTCCCTTTTGCCTTTCACAATGACTGTGATGGAAAAGAGCGAAAAATATGTTTAAAAAATCACAGATTTTAAAATTATCTATGAACATTAATTTAACTGTTGGTACTCTGACTGTGAGGTCTTTCTCCAATGATCCATGGGTTGATACACCACTAGAACCAAACAAAAAGAAGTATTTTTAAAGGACCTACCATGTGCCTAACAGGCACTGTGCTAGAAACTGGGAATAAAATAAAAAGAATAAAACAATCCCTACTAGCAATGAGCTTACATTCTAATACTGGAAGAACTGAACCAAATCTACGATTGGAATTCTCGCTATAAATTAAATTAAGAGGCATAAAGGAGTTTCAAGTAAATAGTTTACAGGTCTTTTGTGGAGAAGCTAATCAAGAAATTGATAGAGTTGGTTTCATCAGGCACCTAAGGCCAACAGGAAACATTGCATCATGAAGCATTTTCTAAATAGAAATTTTCTTTTTTTTTAAATTATGAACTAAACAAGTATATGAACATTTCAATATAAAAAAGAAATAAGGATTGTATATGAAGGTGTGAATTTCTGTTATAGTTTGTCTTACTTAAAATGTATATTGAATTTAACCCTAAATTTAACAGTTTCCCTGCTCGTCTGTGACCTCTTCTTATTCCTTTTGCTCTCTTCTGTATATAGTCATCTTTCATTTATACTTTTCATTCTTTTCATCTTTTTTTAATATTATTATCACTATACACAATCTCCTGCTCCATGTCTTTCCCTTCCCTCAATAGAGTTCCTCCTTTGTGATAAAGAAAAATAGACAAAGCAACACAAATAAATAATACATTGATTATAATCTGAAAATGTACATCTCAAACTGCAACTCTAAACCTTCACCTGTCTTCAAAGATGTAGGAGGCATATTTCATCATCAGTCTTTTGAAGTCATGATGGGTCATTGCATTATTTAGATTCTAAAATCTTTCAAAGTTGTTTTCCTTTATATAATGATGGTTATTGTGTAAATTATTTTCCCGATCCTGCTTACTTCACTCTGTATTAGTTCATACAAGTCTTCTTAGATGACTTCAAGCCCATTGTCATGGAGTATTTGATCATCTAGATCAACAAACACTGCTCACGATTAGAAAAGGCAGGAGGACCATCATGGTTTATACACCAACACCTGTCACTGAGGATGAAAAAGTAGAGAAGTTCTAAAAAGAGTGTGGTATGATTCTCCAAACCAAATCCATATATTCAAAATATACCATGATAGAGTAGGATTGCAAATACACTCTATAGATAGATAGATAGATAGATAGATAGATAGATAGATAGATAGATAGATAGATAGATAGATAGATAGATAGATAGATAGATGGATGGATGGATGGATAGGTAGATAGATAGATAGACATAGATAAAGATATAGACAGATATGTAGATATATAATATGTGGTTTGGGGTTAAGAAATTAACATAGGTAAATATATAACATGTGGGATTAAGAAACAAAAGAAGCCAAAGGATCATAGAATCATAGATTCAGAGCTGGAAGGAATTTAACTGATCTAGATCAGCCCATTCAATTTACAGATGAGGAAACAGACGGTCTCAAAGGCTGCGACTTGCCCAAGTTGTCACATAGTAAATAGGAGAGCTAGGATTTGAATCTAGACCCTCTAACTCCAAATCCATCATGAAGATCTAATCATAAAATGTTTACTCCTACCCAACCACAAGGAATTCATTATACTTAATAGAATATACATAATTAAATTAAATTAAAAATAATAAAATATAACCACTGCTTTTCTTTATTTAAAAAAAAAATGAAAGGGAAGAAGGAAAAAAAACAAAGCAAGTATGTACCTAGCACAGGAATAATTGGTCTGGCAAGCTACCAAAATTTCTTCAAATTTTCCTGTTGAAGTTACCTTTAGGACTGACCTTTAGAACACTTTACTAGATGACAACTATGGTAACATCTAAAAATTATTTAAAAAAAATTTTTTTCATTCTATCTCTCAATAATACCAAAAAAATTTAAAACTGGGGAAAATACTTGTTGATTACCCAAAAATCTCTTTTCAGTATATCACTATTATTTTCTTCAAGAAGAAAGTTTGAAGACACTAGATCTGGTGATCATTAAACTTATGTTGATAAATCTTGGATCTCATCAATGTGAGTACTCCTTCCAGACATACATAAATTATGTAAATTATTCACAAGGGATCCACACAACATGCTGAGGGCCTTCTTCTCAATCTCTTGACGTGGCATGGATACTAATGGATCATGTGGGCCATCTATTTGTGTTATCCTTCATTCTTACTACATGACCAACCTACCTCCCTTTCTGGCCATGTATAGATATACCTTGGCAATATATTGAAGCCCACTCACATCAGTGATGAGCCTCTCCATGCCTTTGGGGTGACTGAAAGTTGAATTCTTCAGAAACTGTAGCATCCATGACTCAAAGTTGTACAGCATCACCAGGAGAATACTGATGTTAAAAAGGTGGGTCTTTTTTTCAAGGAGAGGATTGGGGTTAATAAAAAGAATTGAGCAGTTGTGATGATCTAGCTTGCTTTCCTCCTCTTATTCAAATCTGGATCCAATTAATTATCCTTCATAAACATCTGTCCAAGTTAGAGATACTGATGGACCAGGTTTATGGCTTGTGCATTCAACTCTCCATTACAACCTGAGCAATTAGGACTCTTCATCCACTGATTTTTCTCTTGTGGATATGCATTCTTTTGGATGATTATAGAGCTCATTTAAGGGGCTCTCCAATGTTGTGGTACAGTATAATCCACAAACAGAAATATCTGAAGGCCCTTACCATCCTTTGGAAATTCTTCTTCATTTGAGGGTCCCTGTTAGACATTGCCTAAGACAGTTACAAACAACTATGACAAGGATCAATCTGCCTGTTTTACGCCTTGCTTGATATTTATAATCAGATCATTGTTGAACAATGTTACATCTTTCAAGGAATCTTGTATGACTTTAATATACGCTTAGGGGATATCTTGACAGAGTAGAACCTTTAAAGCATTAATTTACTCTAACAAATCACAGGCACTCTAAAAAAAAAAATGAACAAGCAATAAGTATCATAGCATCTTGTACTCTCCTCAGTCAATTTTTTTTTCAGCCAAAGACAAGGTTTATTAAATATCCATCATATTGGCCAGACTCTTAAGGAATCTGAATATTCGTGACCTATTGGCTAGATTATAAGAATCTGAGCCTTCAGTCAATTTTATAGGTGAAAAGATGTGACTTGCTATAGGACATCATTTGCAAAAATGTACACTGTTCTTTCTCATACTCTCATCAAGGTTGTTCAATTTTGGAAAATCACTTGATTCAACTTCTAATACAGATGAAGCAATACCAAAGAATGCACAGCATGGCAAATTAAAGTTATACATGAGAAAGCATTTTTGTAAAAGTGGGAAAAGAACTCTTAATTTCAGATGTCGTGTTGGAAGCATTGTGGAAAATTGGCATACTAATGCATTGTTGGTGGAGATGTGAATTAATACAACCATTCTGAAAAGCAACTTGGAGTTATGAAAATGAAACAGCTAAAATGTCCAAACCATTTGACCCAGAGATTCCACCTTTGAGGAGGTAATTAACTACAAGAAAGGTTCCATATACACCAAGGTATTTTTAGCAGCACTTTTTGTTGTGGCAAAAAATACTGGAAACAAAGTAGATATCCAGTAATTGGAGGATGACTAAACAAATTGAGGTATATGAATGTAATTAATGGAGGAATACTGTGCTGTAATGAATGAGGACTATAATGAATACAGAGAAGCATGGAATGACTTGTGTGAACTAAAGCAAAGTAAAGTAAGCAGAGCCAAGAAAACATTATACACAATAAATGAGCAATGAAAACAGAAAGAACAACTACAAAACCAATTGAAAATGAAGGTTGAAAAGTTACAAAGAGCAAACTTGGTCCCAAAGAAGAAATATGAAAATACACCTCCTCCTAATACTTCTTTCTAGAGGTGGAGGTGGGGAGTGGATGTGGTATATTGTATCTGATGTCAGATGTTTTTTGAGGTGTTGATAGATTTTGCTGATTTGTTTCCTCTTTAAAAAAAACACATTGTAAGGGTCAGGGGAGGGATGGAGGGGGAAAGTTAGGTGATATAAAAATAAATGACATGAATAAATTTTTCTTTTAAATTAGATGTCATAATGACAAGAAAATCACCATGTTCTATAGAAAAAACAGATGTAATGTACAATGAGATTATCTTGAATCAAGTCTGGTGATTGTATCAGTAAAGGCAGGAGTATGCTGACTTTTTTAAAAATTCCACCAAACTCAAAAAAACAACTGTTTAATCAACAGACCAGTGGGCAGTGAATGAATATCTGGACCCAAGCCTGCTTGTTACCTAGGTAGTATAAATACAAAGAATGCTATGTTCCTTATTCTTCCTAGCCTACCATCCCTGCTCAAAGACCACAAGGATAACAAGAATAGAAACAGCAATAATACATTTATGGTTAAAATGTGTTTCATATACGTGACCTCACTGGATTCTTAAGACAACACTATGAGTTCCATGAAATTATTTTCATTCTCAATTTGCAGATGAAAAATTGCTCTGGGAAGTAAGTTTTGTCCAAGGCAAAATTGCATAGTCAAAGAAGTTTAGTATTCCACATTTCCCCAATGCTCTGATTCTATCCTTCTGCACATCTAGGGTCTCCCTCTGCAGTGACTCCTCATCTCCTTTTTACCCAACAAAACTACCCAATCGGAGTTGGAAGATATAATTTCTGAGTATATGCTTTCCTATTCATTAGCCTTCATGATATTAAATATGTCTTTTAACGGGTGGTTCCCCTGTAATAATAGTAATAGTAGTAGTAGTAGTAGTGGTAGTGGTGGTGGTGGTAGTAGTGGTGGTGGTGGTGGTGGTAGCAGTAGTAGTGAGCATTATAAAGTGTTTTCAGGTTTGGAAAGCAATTTGCAAACTATCTCATTTTCTCCTCAGGCAACCCTAGGAAGTAGGTACTATTAACATCTTCATTTTGCAAATGAGGAGGATCGCACAGACAGTAAGAATCTAATGCTGGATTTGAATTCAATTTTTCCCAACTCTAGGTCCAACACTCTGGCCACTGTACCATCTAGCTATACAAATAGTAAAATATAAAATGAGGGCTCCATCCAATTCAACTCATCAAAAATATGTTAAGTAGGGGCAGCTAGGTGGTGAAGTGGATAGAGCACCGGCCCTGAAGTCAGAAGGACCTGAGTTCAAATCTGACCTCAGGCACAAAACACTTGACATTTACTAGCTGTGTGACCCTGGGCAAGTCATTTAACCCCAATTGCCTAAAAAAAAATGGAGGTCATGTAGAGTCAGACACAACTGATGGACAAAAACAGCAAAATGTATAAGATACTATGCAAGATTCTGGGAACACAAAGATGAAAAACAGGACAGTACCTGCCCTCAAGCAACTGACAGTCAAATGGTGGGGGGTATAAGACGTATACAAAGAAAGTACAAGATAAAGTGCAATGGAGGCAAAGAAATGATCTAGACACAGAGCTAAACCAAAATTCAAAGAAGTAAAAATTAAGGTATATATGTTGAGGGGAAGGGGGAAAATAATGACATCAAACCCTAAACTGAGATTTGGAGTAAATCAAGGATTTTAATAGGAAGAGATGGTCAAGGGAGTGTGTTTTGGTCATGAGGGGCAGCCATTACGAATGCAGAGATCGTAGAAGGCTATTGTTCCATTTCTCTCTTCCCTTTCACCACCAAGCACTTAGAAAATGGCATCTGTGCTATCTCCTCTACCTCATTACCCATTCACTGAACACTTGCCACCTAGGTTTCTATTTCCATCACGCTATTGAAAATAATCTCTCAAGATGCAGAATGAGAAGGTTTACATTTTTGAACATGGTCAATCCAGAAATTTGTTTTTCTTGACTTTGCATATTTGTAACAGGGTTGAGTTTGTTTGTTCATTTTCTCAGTTGAGAGGACAAAAGGTGAGAGAGAAAATAAATGCTTCTTAATTAGAAAATTAATTGTTAATTAGAAAGCTTGACCTTCTGGTCAAAAGGTGGGGGAAGGGCCAGAGCCACCCTCCTGGGTTACTGAGAATGGATAGACATTTAGTCATCATATTCTAACCTGACTTTGGTGACTTGGTCTCTCTGGGAGACTGTGCCAGTATTGCTGTTCCCTGGGTAAGAATTTGTAAGCTTTGGGGCAGCTAGGTGGCAAAGCGGATTGAGCACCGGCCCTGGCTTCAGGAGGACCTGACTTCAAATCCGGCCTCAGACACATAACACTTAGTAGCTGTGTGACCCTGGGCAAGTCACTTAACCCCATTGCCTAGCCAAAAAAAAAAAAAAAAAAGAATTTGTAAACTTAGAGTTCAACAGAAGTGGTCCCCAAATAGGATAGTTTCACTGAGATAAGGTCCCTATAAAATTCAAAAAAATGTTTTTTAAGCATCTACTCTGTGCATGATACCTAGCTAAGTGCTACAACTAACATTTGCATAAAACTTTAACACTTGGGTATATTGTTTCTTTTGATCCTTACAAAAACCCTGTGAGGTGGGTGCTATTATTATGCCCATATTACAGATGAGGAAAATGAAACTCAGAGAGAAATGAAGTGTCTTGCCAGTAAACCTTTGAGGTATGATTTGAACTCAAGAGTCTGTACCATCTCCAAGTCCAGCACTAGCCACTGTTGCCATCTTACTGCCCAAAATAAAATAAGCTCCAGAGGGGTAGTTCTTAGTTATAGTCAAGGACTAAACTAAAAGATTGGGGTGATGCAGCCCCGGGGGAAAACAGTCTCAGGCCTGAGTGTCTTTGCCCTCCAGTCACCTTGTATCTATTCCATGTCTGTTTTTTATATGTCTATATATGGTGTCTATACATGCTGTCTCCTCTCTGCTATAAATAAGTTCCTTGAGTGCAGGGACTGTTTTTCTAATTTTGTTTCCCCAGTTCTTAACACAGCATCAAGCACGTAGTTGATGCTTACTAAATATTTGTTGGTGGATTGACTGATGGGTCTGATGAGGCACCTGGTAGTTTAAGGTTGATATGATTTTGCACCTGGTATCTTAAGGGAGGCTGGGAAAAGTGACCATATTTTGACTCCCCTTTACTTAATAAGAGATGTGGCTACATTCCTTGGGTGGATTATCTAGGAACTAGTTTCCTAGGAATCTGGTTGAACCAGAGAAAATAGAGGGAAATAAGATTTCAGAAGAGTCTTAACTGCTGCCAAGAGGTTAAGAATGATGAGGATGATTGCTGGAGTTCATGTAGAGGCTTTAGGTACATTCATGAACTCAAAGATGCTACTTTTCCCCAGCTAAGGGGCAGGAGTGATCCTGATACATATAAGTGACTATATAATGATATGAAGAACTAAGGGAGGGCTTAGGGGAAGGGTAAACAGGGGTTAGTGGGTAGTGATAAAGAAAGAAAGAAAGAAAGAAAGAAAGAAAGAAAGAAAGAAAGAAAGAAAGAAAGAAAGAAAGAAAGAAAGAAAGAAAGAAAGAAAGAAAGAAAGAAAGAAAGAAAGAAAGAAAGGAAGGAAGGAAGGAAGGAAGGAAGGAAGGAAGGAAGGAAGGAAAGAAGGAAGAGAGAGAGAGAGAAAGAAAGAAAAAGAAAGGAGAGAGAAAGAGAGAAAGGAAGGAAGGAAGGAATGTCAATAAAACATTTGTAAAAGACAAGAAGACACAAACTGGAAATTTTGTTACTATCTTGTTGAATTTAATACGTAGTTTAAAAAAAGTTTGCAGTTTCAAAAATTGAATAATTTGGGGGAAGATTAGAAGATGATGTCTGCAAGTCCCATGAGTACTGGAGGGATATTGGAACAGGAGAATGAATAAGTAAATGCATGCATGCTTGCATGCATGAGTTGCACTGGGCTATGTGAACTTGTAATCACTCACTACTCTCATCTCTGACTTTTGAATAGGAGAGAATGAGAGGTCACAACAGAAAAAAGGTACCCTCCTCCCCTCCTCAAACACACAAAAACTGTGATACAGGAAGAACTGTTTCTATTCACAGGCAAGAGTGTTCTGGAGATCTTCCTGTCTGCACTGGACAGAGCAAAGCTCCATGACTCCCCCTCCAAATTAATGTTCTGGCAAAGGCTGGGATGTATATGAGTGATGCCTGATGCCACCTTGTGTGAACTATGGGAAACTGCAGAAAGAGTTGCAAAGGGAACAATGTTGGACATTCCTGGACTCAATGAGGAGCTTCAGGAGGCAGCTCTACTGGGATCCTTTCTTAGTCGTTGCTGTGACTGAGACTATATAAAACAACAGGAGTCAGTGGTCCTCTGAAAAGTGTCACTAAAGTCCAAGAAATCTGTAATCAGTTTTTTGGCTTGTTTGTTTGTTTTTTTATGAATTGCAAAGGGAATTGATGCCAGCCTATCGGATGATGTCAGGTAAAGATTTTTCCAAATTTTCTGGGTGAGGGCTACCTGTCAAGAGTAAACAAATTCCTTAAACCCAGGCCTTTCATGTCATGAAAACTTCTGACACAATAGTTACATATGTGAAAATAGTCCTAATAACAGCATCTTGTACTGATGTTGCACTTTAAGGCATGCAAAGTACACTATGTATATTTTTTAAAAATTTGGTCCTTATGACAATCCTGTCAAAGAAATCTTTTAGATATTTAGATATTTTTACACTCATTTTACAGATCAGGAAATTGACACGCAGAGAAGTTGTGATCTGTCCCAGGTCACAGCAATATTAATTTTCAGAGGCAGAATTTGAAACCAGTTCTGTCTATACTTTTGTGACCCAGATCCAGTGGATTACTAAAGTTACCCCCCAAGATAACAATTTCAGGTGTGACTTGATAAGGGAGTTACTTTGGAGCAGGCAGGATTCTCAACGTCCCTCAAATTCAACTAATATTTGTTTAGGAATCATTCTATGTTTAGTTTTTTTTAGGCACTAAGGAAGATACCAAAGTATCTAACCCTAACCTCAAAGTTACACTGGGATACCAGGTTAGGCAGTATTCTGTACATCAGAAGATACAAATTTACTAAGTTATAATCATTTCAAAGTCAGTATACTCTGAAGTGTACTCGCCATAACAGGAAATGAGAAATTTGACCAGCTTATTGGGTTTTTTTTTAAAATAACAAGCATGTCTTCTCTCTCTCTCTCTCTCTCTCTCTCTCTCTCTTTCTCTCTTTTTCTCTCTCTCTCTTCCTTCCTCCCTCCCCCCTCTTTCCTTTCCCTCTCCCTATTGAATAATAAAAAAACCTATAATAAATACATTGTTAAGCATAAATGATATTGGCCAAAAATCTGTGTCTCCTTCTGCATCTTGAATCTATCACATCTCTATAAAGAGGTAGGCAGCACACTTCATCTTCAGTCCTCTGGAATCATGATTTCTAACCATATTATTGTGATATCAGGATGATGTAGTTGGAAAGAGGAAAGAGCTTAAAGTCAGAAGCCCTGAGTTGGCTTGCTACATACTAGATTTGTGACTTGGCATAAGTCACTTAACTTCTCTGTAAGTTGGGGTTATCAGAGAAATCATAAATCATTTAAAATAGTTCCCTAATCTACCTGATGAGATTATACAGGTGAGCCATCGTTTGGAGACAAAAGGACATCTCATGGAATGTGGCATGCCTATTCACACTTTCTGGTAGTAGGGCTTGTGGGGTTTCTCATTGTTATTTCCTCCCTCATTGTTCTATTCCAGGTAAGCTCAGAGAATCCCCTCTGTGGAGTGGAGCCCAGATCAGTGATTGGAGGGTAGGTCCCATCTGTGGAAACAGAATGGGAGTGATTAAAAAGATGGAGACACTCACATTCCAAAGATGGCTGTGAGGTAGAGGAGGGGGAGTGAAATTCCTATCTCTATCTCCACCAGCAGTTCAGTGGTTGAACTTTTCTATCTTTTAAAGAAAAAACAAACAAACAAAAAAAATACCCTTCACAGACAGGCTATTTGAACAAAAGCTCAAAGTACATGTCTAAAGTTCTATGGGCAAAAGTTTTCTGTGTGGTGTCAATCTTCTCTTCTTAACTGAGACATAGCTATGTCTTGGTGTCATTGGACATAGAGGTTCCTTCAAAATCAGTCTCCAATTTGTTTTTTCAGATGTATTTCACCTTGTTTCCCCTCAAGCATTATATTCTTTCCAAAATGGCCTACTTCCCTATACCCCCAAGAAAAGGACCCATATGTGCAAAAATATTACAGCAGCTCTTTTTGTGGTAGCAAAGGACTGGTCCCTAAGGGGGTGGCCATCAACTGGGGAATAGCTGAACAATGGCTTATGATGATAGTGCCCTCAACACAAAAAGACACATTTGGAGGAGAGAGGAATTTGTAGAGAAGTTCAGTTTTAGACATGTTGAATTTGAAGTTCTTATGGGGCATTCAAGTATATGTAGAACTACAGTTTAGGAGAGAGATTAGATCTGCAGAGAGATAAGAATTGAGCCCATGGGAGTGAATGAGCTCAACAAAAGAAAAAGCAGAGAGAGAGAAGAGAAGCTAGTTCAAGACCAAACCCTGAAAGATACCCAGGATTAGGAAGCTGGCAATAGATGATGACCCAGAAAAGGAGAATATTGAGGAGTAGTCAGAGTGGTAGGAGGAAAATTAGCAAACAACAGTGACATGGAAGCTGAATGAAGAAAGAGTATCAAGGAAAATCATCCTCATTAAAAGTTTCCAAGAAGTCAAGGAGAATTACCTCCAGCAAAATTGTTTTCTTTGGTTACTTTATCCTTTGAATTTAACATCCAATACCTGGACAGAGGTAGAGAGAGAAGAAAGATAAGCACATGAATGAACGAAAAGCATCCAAAGAAGAATGAGGATCCAGGGTTAGCAATTAAGAAATCATTTGTATCTAGGAGAGAGCAGATTCAAGAAAGTTGGGGTCAAAAGTCTGATTGCAAGAGTTTGGTAAGTTTGACAAGATTAGGAAGTGAGGAAGGAGAAGCAACAGGTTAGGTTGAACATAAAGATGGCTTTTTCTTGGTTGCTGGCTTGGTGGTGAACAAAGATATAAGATGATACCTTTAGTGGATTGGGGTCAAGTGAAAGATTTTTATTATTTAAAATATATTTTATTTTTTCAGTCAGCAAAATCTTTCCTCTCACCCTCCCCTCCCTCTAATCCAGCATTGGGGGGCCAGGCAATGAATGAGTACTAAGGAAAAACAAACCTTATTACAGATATGTATTGTCAATCAAAACACATGTCCACATTGGCCATCTCTAAAGAAGTTATTTATCTCATCCTGCATTGAGTCCTTCACCTCTATCAGGAAGTAGTATGTTTTATCATTAGTCCTCTGGAATATTGATTGGTCTTCATGCTAATAGAAATTCCTAATTCTTTCAAAGTTGTTTGCCTTTACCAAATTGCTGTCATTGTATAAATTTCCTTTACAGATTTATCTTAAACCACACCACCTTTGTCTTTTCTTATAAGATCATAGTATTCCATCACATCTATATGCCATAATTTGTCCACCAGTTCTTTAGTTTATGAGCATTCCCTCAGATTTCCATTCTTTGTTTGTCACCTCAAAAGAGCCATAAATATTTTGTGCCTCCTTAGTTAGAGTTTGCTTTGCCTGGGACTGATCCCTCCCTTAATTTAACATCCCTCAATTCTCCTTCTACCTTTCTCATATTACCCTCCTATTTTCCTGTTGAATGAATGAAATACATTTCTGTACCCAACTGTGTATGTGTTTATTCTTCCTAAATGAAGGATTAAAAAAGAAGAACAGAGACCTAGTCATGTTTATAAGTCCAAGGAATGGATTAATTTGGCATAACTTATTCTTGAAGCCAAGAAAAGCTTTTGTCCTGTCAGTATGACCAGCTATCCTTACCCATTATTGTTCCACTCATCCCTCTTTGTAACATTTCTAGAAGTTATCTAACAATCCCTTTGATAACATGTTCTAAACTTTTTCCTGTAATCTAAGTCAAGTTCTCTGGTCGATAGTTGGTAGACTCCATTATTTTCTCTTTTTTGAAAGTTGGGACTTTTGTCTTTTTCTGGTCTTGCAGCAACATTCCTATTTCCCCTAAGTTTTCAAAGATCACTACCAATGGCTTAGTTGTTGTATCTGCTGATTCTTTCAGTACCTTGGGCATGGCACTGAATATGAATTTCTCAATTCCCAATTTATTAATTTCTCTATTTCACTATGTAGCATAGGTGTCAACATTATGCTAGTCATTTTAGTTCTGCCTCAAGATCATTCTTGGCAGGGAAAAAAAATCAAGTAAGAATAGAGTTTTAATGACAAAATAGGAAAATGATAAATGTTGTCAAAAAGGTGGGAATATTGGAACACTAGTGCATTGTTGGTGGAGTTGTGAACTGATCCAACCATTTTGGAGAGAAATTTGGAAATATGCCCAAAGGGCTATAAAAATGTGCATACCCTTTGACCCAGTAAATACCACTTCTAGGACTGTATCCCAAAGAGATCATAACAATGGGAAAAGGATCCACATGTACAAAAAAATATTTATAGCAGCTTTTTCTGTGGTGGCAAAGAATTAGAAATTGAAGGGATGCCTATCAACTGGGGAATGGCTGAACAAGTTGTGGTATATGAATGTAATGGAATACTATTGTGCTATAAGAAATGATGAACAAGTGGACTTCAGAAAAACCTGGAAAGACTTGTATGGAACGATGCTGAGTGAACTAAGCAGAACCAGGAGAACGTTGTACACAGTAACAGTCACATTGTGTGATGACTAACTTTGATAGACCTAGCTCTTCTCAGTAATGCAAGGATCTAAGACATCTCCAAAAGTCTCATGATGGAAAATGATATCCACATCCAGAGAAAGAACTATGGAGTCTGAATGCAGATTGAAGCAGACTATTTGCTCTTTTTTTTCTTTTCTTCTGTTTTGTTTTGTGTCTTCTTTCTTGTGGTTCTTTCTACTGCTTCTAATTCTTCTTTACAACATGACTAATGTGAAAACATGTTAAATAGGAATATATATGTAGAGCCTATATCAGATACATAAGGGAGGGAGGGAGGGAGGCAGGGAGGGGGGAGGAAAAAATTTAAAACTCAAAAGCTTATGGAAGTGAATGTTGAAAACTAAAAATAAATTAATTAATTTTTTAAAAATAGAGGTTTACCTTCTCTATGTCAAGTATAAGCCACCAAGTGCCACCAGACTGAGATGTTCTTCATGCCCTGAGCCAGAGGCCTTGTCTGAGCATGCTTGGCAATTCCCTCATTCTTCTTTTTATAAAGTCATGGTTTTCTTTTCAACAACAGAGTACCAACATGGCTTCCCCAATATTACTCATTCTGGGACTTTTTTTTAAAATAGACTCAAATTTTACTGTTTGCCCTAGTCTCAAGTTCTTTGTTAGATGTGCCAAGTATAATTCCAGTCTTCCCACTTTGTCCCTCAGTGAGTCTGAACTTTAACTGCAAGCTCCCAACCTAATTCAATTAGACATCTCTGTCTTTCATCACTGAAAAGGAAACTCTACCTCTCCACATACCCCATCCATTCAGCTAGATATGTGAACACTAATTAAAATACAACAATGAGCTGGAATTTATGTTGGCTAATGTTTTTATCACAGGTTAGAAGCAGCAGAAATGTAAACATTTAAGGGAAACATGGATTACAGACTTGATGGAACTAACTAGTTCCAGAGAGTTTTACTTTCTCTGGGTTGGAGAAATGGAAATAAGAAGGAGAAGGAAGAGAAGAACATTTACCATCCCCCTCCTTACTTACTCTGGGTTGGGAACACATAAGTTTTCTATAGATCCTTGGTCAGCAAATAGCCTCTGAATGTGATCTTTCCCAACCTCTCCTCCAATTTATCATGTCATCTGTACAATTGCCTTCCATTATCTTCTCCCATCCTCTCATTTGCCATTTCTTCCTGGTTCTTCTAACTATAAATCTCTTCCAAAGGGGTAAGGGTGGGTGGAAGGGTTAGCTTAAGAAGCTAACTCAGCCCACTCCATGAAAGCTCACTGCCTCCCATTTTCTTGAATCATTGTCCTATGGGTTTCCTAGTAGCCTAAGTAGTGATTCTGTCCTTTTTTTTTATATTCCTCTTTTCCCCAAAACCACATTTTTGTTATCCTTGACTTTTCTCACCAATGTGAGTTCATTCTGAGTTACCTGCCCTAGCTTTCATCTTTTGTCCATATCTTTTTAAAATTTAACTTAGGATATGATGATTGACTTAGAAAACTCTGGAGAATTAAATAAAAAAAAATTAAAACACTTCAGTAAATTTGCAGGATATCAAAGAAATACACAGAAATCAACAGCATTTTTGTATTTTGCCAACAAAATGAAAAAGAAAAGATAGAAAAAGAAATTCCATTTAAAATAACTACAGAAAATATGAAATACTTGGGAATCTACTTGCTAAGATCTACCTAAGAACTATATGAACATAACTACAATACTCTTTACACAAATAAAGACAGATCTTAACACCTGGAGACGTAACTATTAATTGCCTATGATTAGGCCAAGCCAATATAATAAAATTACAGTACTATCCAAGTTAATTTACTTTTTCAGTGCTATGCCAAATTAACAGAAGATTACTTTATATAGCTAGAAAAATAACAAAGTTTATTTGAAAGAATAAAAAGTTAAAAAAATGTAAAATTCATCTGGAAATGTCTCTATATTAATTTAGGCAGCCAAAACCTCCATGATTTAGAGAGTAGACATTTCTACAAAGCTATAGGCTATTGTCACTCCCAATAAGTTGCTATCTTCTATGAAAAGAAAATCAATGGTGTTGTGCAGGGGCCCAATGCAGTCCTAAAGTCTCTTTTAGGAGTGGATCACTCTCAGAAAATCTCTTATTTCATTAAGAAGTTAAAGTTGAATTTCTGAAGCCAGTGCCAGGAAAAGAAAAAATAGAAGGCTGGGGTCCCATTTTCCTCCAAAAAGAGAAGGGAATCTTTGTTGTGTTGATTCTGCTGCTCTGAAAACATAAAAGAAAAGAAATAGTCATAGGTCAGCTGGTATAGAAAAAAAAAGTCCATGCTGCCTCTATTCCCAACTGCAGGGAGAGGTTGGCCAATAGGGATTCTGTTTCAAGGGACAGGCTTGGACCTTGGAACTTTTAAAGCATGAGATGAAATAAATACTAATAGAAATCTATTAGCTGATGAATCTAATGCTGCCATTGAAACACTTCTATTGAGCTATCCTGGCTTTGTCTGTGAATGCCTGGTGCCTCAGCTACAGGAAACAAGCCAGAGCTCACCATCAGCTTTTACTTGTACCCCATCTACCTCCTGGAGTTTCTCATTCACGTGACAAATACTTGCACAAGATTACTTCGCTTTATACAATGTATGTGTTGCATAAACTGATTTTTTTAACTACTTTTTTTTGGCAAGGCAATTGCAGTTAAGCAACTTGCCCAGGGTCACACAACTAGTAAATGTCAAATGTCTGAGGCCAGATTTGAATTCAGGTTCTCCTAACTCCAGAGTCGGTGCTCTTATCCACTGCTCCACCTAACTGCCCCTATAAACTGATTTTTTAAAAACAAATTACCCAATTTAAAATAAATTTTGGAAAATCTTTTCATAAAGTGAATAATTCCTTTGTGAAATGAACTCATCTTAGTAAATCAAGATGTGTACTGTCATTTTTAAGATTTTAGTGTATCATGCCACAGGATCATAGATTTAGAACTGAAAGATACTTCAAAGGTCATCTAGTCCAACTCCAGTTTCATAGATGAGGAATCTGAGGGCTGAAGATAGAAAATGACTTGCCAGGTGGACGTGGTGGTCTTGATTTTCCAGTGAATATGCCATGAAGCTTCTGTAAAGCCATTTTAATCTTTGTTCCTCCACTTCCTTCATTAGCTCGAGGAGGAGGATACATCATCCAAAATTTCATGTTTGGTCAGAGGATTAGAGCTAGAAGGGACTTTAGGGACCATCTGGTCCAGCTGCCACATTTTATAGATATGGAAACTGAGACCCAGAGAAGCTGACTTGCCCAATGGTTCACAGATGATAAGTAGCAGAACTGCAATTTGAACTCATCTCCAGATTCCAAATCCAGCTCTAGGTCCACGGCACCATGCTCGTGGTTTATTGTTGTTGCTATTCTTAAGGAAACAAGGAAACAAGAAAAACTGCTCCAAATCTTGTTTCAATTAAAAAAGAATAACAATAGCTGATGTTTTTATATCACTTGAAGGTTTTCAAAGCACATTATACCTAGGCACATATGTATATGTGCACATATAACACATGTATATATGTATGTGTGTATATTAGGTATATGTATATATACATATAGTGTAGTGTGTGTATGTATATATTTATAGTTTTTTTTCTTTGCCAAGAAAACCCCAAATAGACTCACTAAGAGTTGGACATAATTGAAATGACTGCATAATGACAACAAAATGGGCAGCTAGGTGGTGCAGGGGATAGAGTACTGGGCTTGGAGTCGGGAAGACTCATCTTTGTGGGTTCAAATCTGACCTCAGACACTTACTAGCTGTGTGACCCTGTGGGCAAATCATTTAACCCTGTTTGCCTTAGTTTCCTCATCTGTAAAATGAACTGGAAAAGGAAATGGCAAACCACTCCAGTATCTTTGCCAAGAAAAATCCAAATAGGGTCATGAAGAGCTGGACACAACTGAACAACAACAAAATATACACACACACATATAAAATTACAAGTATTATTGTCCCCATTTTACAATTGAAGACACTGAGACTCAGAAAGTTGAAAAGACTTGCCTTCCATCACACATCTAGCAATGTCAGAGATGGAATTCACGCCCAGGTCTCTTGACTCCAGGTACAGGGCTCTTCCTGCTTCATCATGCAAAAGCACTGTGTAAACCCTAGCTCACAGCTTTTCTAGGTAGGTGTGGCAGGCACTGGTTAGGTCTCAGAGGATGACTTACAAATTAAAGATGCAGTCAGCGTGGGCAGTGTAGTCCAGACACTTTAGGAGTTTCACAGGTCTGAAAGAAAAAATCATCCTGATTTTATTTAAAGTTTCTATTTTACAATGATCCAAGACAATTCCAAAGGACTCATGATGGAAAATGCTATCCAACTCCAGAGAGAGAATTGATGAACTCTGAGCATAAACTGAAGCATAATTTTTTCACTTTTTTCATTTTTCTTGCTTTTTTTTTTGGTTGTTGTTTGCAACAAAGTTAATAGGGATATATGTTTTACATGATTTCATTTGTATAACTGATATCATATTACTTGCCTTCTCAATAGGCAGAGAGTGGGGTAGAGGGAAAGAGAGAGAATTTGGAACTCAAAATTTTAAAATATGAATGTTTTAAATAAATATTTTTTTAAACAACAAAGTTCTTTCTGCCTTGAATGTAATCTCCTCCTGGCTGCAGGAGACTACCTTTTCTTCCCAGATGTGAGTCTTTTGTGCAGTCCCGACCACCTGAGGGCCTCAGAGAATCACAAAACCTCAGAGCTGGAAGGAGCCTTGGAGATCCCCTAAGATCCGCCCTCTGGCTGAAGCCTGAATTCTGTTTAGTCATGCTGAATGTACCAGTTTTTGCCTGAACACTTCCAGGCACCAGCGGGTCTCACCATTTGACTATTACCTCTTCAGACAGCTCCACCCATTAGAAAGATCACTGTCCCTTCTACCCACTATCTGGACGTGGCGGAGCCAAGCTCTTCCGCACTGTTAAATTTTCAGCATGCACATTTACACCTTAGAAATCAGCAAACCCTACAAACTGGGGGTCAATTTATCGTTTTGTTGATTGACTAGACACAAGAAGCAATGGAGAAAATTTTTATGCAAATTAAACTTTAAAGTGCGTCATTCATACATTTGGGTGAAGGGGCAGCCAGTTAAACATTTACCAGCACATTCATGCCACTAATCCTAGTTCTGTCTGTGGAAACTACAGTGAATAAATCATATCCTTCTTTTCTATGAATAACCTTCAGACATTTAAGGGTTCCTATCATGTATAGGCTTCCTGTCTTATATTTTCTGGACTAAAAATGCCCGAGAGATCCCCTGTGATGTGGTTTCAAGACCCCCTGCCATTCTAAAATCATACTTAACCCTTCTCTGGGTGTGTTCCACATTGGCAAAGTCCATGATGCAATGTGGTATTCCACTGTTACTCCCTAGAAAGGAGGAGAAGACCCAGTTGAGCCTGAATAACTCCACTGAACCTTCTCTACTCTAATTCCTGCTGCCAGTCACTGGATATTCAGTGACCTCTCCTCCCCGAGAGAAGGCAGAGGTGGGAGAACTCTCAGAGCCTTAGCAGGGTATGATGGGGGATACTTTATTTGAGGTTTTGTTTTTGCTTGGTTTTGTTTTTTTTTAAGGACGACATTTATTTTAGTCTATTAAGTTAAGGAGAAAAAAAAACTTGTCCTTAAAATGAATGTGTTTGTCATTTCTTACTGCTTTGTTTTTCATCACTAAGGCTTTAGAGAGAAATAATAATAATGGCTAGAATTTCTATAGCAAGTTAAGGTTTGCAAAGTGCTTTACAAATAGCAGTTTAAAGGGGGGCAAGCAGCTTAAAGAGTTAATAATAATAATAGCTAACATATCACACTTTCAAGTTTGCAAAGCACTTAAACTACAAGCATTTATTAAGTGGGTAGTGCCAGACACTGAAGATATAAAGACAAAATGAAACAGTCTTTACCCTTAAAGAGTGTATATTTTATTGAAGAAAAGCAACATGTACATAACTAGATGACCCAGTGGATAGGAAATGGGACTTGGATGCAGGAAGATCTAAGTTCAAATCCTGCCTTGGACACTTACTAGCTATGGGACTCTGGGCAAGTCACTCTATCTGTCTCAGTTTCCTCATCTGTAAAATGGGGAATAATAATAGTGACCGGGTTGGGATCTGGACCCCAGAAAGGAAAACTCTGGACTTTTCCACATGGCCAAATTTCTGACAGTACCCTGAGGCTATAATCCTATCAACTGGCCTTTCATTGTGGCTACTCCCAATCTCCCAATTCTCTGTTACCCTTAACCAAGCCTAGTCCTCCATTGTCTTACCTCCTTATGGCCCCTGGCCATTTCCCAACCTTAATCCTAGCTAGGCTCCATTCTCCCTTGGCCACATGGTCCAGGCCCAGGCCTTCTGTTTACCCCAGTTTACTGGCTGGTCCCATCCAGATCCTCCTTGGACCCCCCTTCAGTCACCTCAAACTACTTGGCCACTCCTAGATCCCTCCCACAGTCTTTCTGTATATAAGGTCCATCTTCTCTCTTTTAAGGGGCTCAGATTCTTAAAATCTAGCCACAGCTCAGATTCCTTAAGAGTCTGCCCAATATGATAAATGTTCTAATAAACCTTGTCTTTGGCTGAAAGAAGGCTTGGGTCTAATTCTTTCGGGCAGGACCCATGAGTTGTGATTTTGGGGTCCCAGAACCCCTAAACCTCCTCTTTGCAGAGCTGTTACAAGGATAAAAATGATTTAACATGTGTAAAACACTTAGTAAGCATTCAAGCCCTAGGTGAAGGGGTTGGGATCTGGGCCCCAGAAAGGAAAAACCCTGGACTTTCCCACATAGACAAATCTCTGGTTTATAATCCCATCAACTGGCCTTTCATTGTGGCTACACCCAATCTCCCCTCCATTGTCTTGCCTCCCTATGGCCCCAGGCCGCTTCCCACCCTTGGTCCTATCTAGGATCCATTCTCCCTTGGCCACCCCTGGAGTTCTATTACCTCATAAACTACTTGGCCACTCCTAGATCCCTCCCATAGTCTTTCTGTATATATAAGGTCTATCTTGTCTCCATTAAGATACTCAGATTCTTATAATTTAGGCACTGCTGGGATTCTTATAATCTAGTCAATAGTTTACTAATGTTCAGACTCCTTAAGAGTCTGCCCAATATGATGGATGTTCTAATAAACCTCGTCGTTGGCTGAAAGAAGGCTTGGGTAGAATTTTTTCGGGCAGGACCTGTGTATTGTGATTTTGGGGTCCCAGAACCCCTGAGCCCCTAAACTGCCTCATAGGTAAATGATAGCCATTATCGTTATTGCATACAAGTACATTTACATAAAAATAAATACAAAATAATTTCTGAATCAAAGGCACAAGAAGAGCAACTTCTTAAAAATAGAACAGGGATTTCAGAGGCCACAAGGGAAGGATGGGATAGGATACAATGGATGACGGATGGGATGGAACTTCAATAGGTTCACGGAAAGGTGGTGATGAAAAAAGAACTTTGGCCTGGCTCACCTTATAGCTCAGAAGGGCAAGGATACTAAAGGCAACCACAGGGGAGTAGATTGTCACACACTTCCTAGTAGCAAAGGTAATGTTGATTTGATTATCTCCCCCTGAGAAAGATGTGGAAAGGGTGGTAGAGTACAGGCACCGGAGTCTGGTCCTTGGCACTGCCTAACAGTCAATACATTATCTTTTTTGATCCTTACAAGGAGGTTCTCTGGGAGGGTGGTGTTGTTATTATCCTCATTTTACAGAAGAGGAAACCTGAGTCTTAGGTGTCAACCTGGCAGAGTTTGATCTAAGAAAGACAAACAAAATTAGGTTGTCTGAGTCCATGTTTTTATTTCTCTCAAGCCGGCAGCATGCATGTAAAGCTGCAGTCAAAGACTGAGCCCCTCTAAGGGAGCCAGTTTAGAACTGGGATCGATTTGGGGGTTGGGGTGCCCAGTTTATATACCTTTTCAACAAGGGCTAATATCACCCCATTTTACCTCTGGACAGAGCCCAACCATACGAGACCACTCCCAGCCTTGGGCCATCTAGACAGAAGAATCTGTCTCCACCCAAGCCTGAGTAGAACACTGTGGAGCTTTCCTACCTTTGATTAAATCAATTAAATCAAGGCTTGGGTTGGAGTTTGACTAGGATAAGGAGACTCAATGCCATCTCATTATCAGAAATGTCTTTCTGAAGAAAAACTGAACTTAAAGCCTATACTTTGAAAGAAGGAGGTTGAGGGGAAGCTCTGAGTCTCCAAGATAATGATTACTAAGAAAAATCATTTTTCACATTGGTTAAATGACTTACTCAAGGTCACGCAGCTACTAAGTGTCTGTAGCAGAATTAGAACCAAGATCTTTTTTTTTTTTGGCTAGGCAATGAGGTTAAATGACTTGCCCAGGCTCACATAGCTAGTAAGTGTCACATGTCTGAGGCCAGATTTGAACTCAGGTCCTCCTGACTCCAGGGCCAGTACTCCATCCACTGCACCATCTAGCTGCCCCACCCAAGGCCTTCTTGATGTCGAAACTAGCATTTTATCAGCTACCCCACTTCTGTCAATCAACATATCGTCCCAAAGAGTCATTTAACTTCTGAAGAGTTGGTAATATAGTAAAAGAACCCTGAGATTGGAATCAGAAGCTTAGGTTACCCATGTGACTTTGGGTGAGGGACTTCTTTCTGGACCTCAGCCTTTTCTTCTGTGAAATGATGGAACTGGACTAGATCAAGAGATATTAAACTGTTTTTTATTTTGGTCATGGGCCCCTTTGGCAGTCTGGTGAAATCTATGGACCTTTCTCAGAGTAACATTTTTAAATATACAATAAAATACATAGGATTACAAAGAAAATCAATTATGATGAAATATAATTCTCAATTTTTTTTTAAGTTCGTGGACACAAAGTTAATGAATTAGATGATCTTTAAGGTCTCTTCTTAGGGCAGCTAGGTGGTACAGTGAAAAGACCACCAGGCCTGGAGTCAGGAAGACCTGAGTTCAAGTCCTACCCTAAACACTAGAATGTGTGTAACCCTGACCAAGTCACTTAACCCTGTTAGCCTCAGTTTCCTTATCTATAAAATGAGCTAGAAAAGGAAATGACAAAACGAGTCCAGTATCTTTGCTAAGAAAACCCCAAAAGGGTTCACGAAGAGTCGGACTGAAAAATGACCAAACATCATCAAGGTCTCTTCCGTATCTAAATGCCATGATCCCATTTTATTATGGAGAACCTTGTACTGGGAACCATAGATAATGTTAACGGGAAGGAGCATGTAATAAAATGGGAGAGTTAAGTAGATGGAGTAGGAGAGAGGGAGAGGCTCTGACAGAAATATCCCCTTCAGTAGCAAAAGTTCTTTGGACTATGGAATACTGTCTTCCACACCCAGTAACAAACTATTAAGCAACATTAACTTAGTCATTAGCAATATTGCCTTATCAATTAGCTAATGGAACCTTGGGCAGGATATGATTATCCCTGTAAATATCCACCAAACAGATTCCATTTACCTGTAATCGTTAATGCATTCATATTTAAACTCCATATTTTTCAGTCTCCTTTCCAGTATTTTCACACTGCCTTCCCCACAGGATTCTCTGTAAAATAAAATTTCAACTATTAAGGACCCTGACTATTGGACCAACTTGATTGGGATGATTCATTACCACAAACTGTAATGATCAGTGGTGACCCCACTCTGGCTGCTAGGAAACTGGCTATACCTATTTTTGTCATGGGCCTCTCCTTGGTAGGCTGATGAAATCTATGGACCCTTCCCAGAATAGTATTTTAAAAATATATAGGGCCAGCTAGGCGGCACAATGAATGAAGCTCTGACCTTGGAGTCAGGAGGACCTGAATTCAAATCCAGCCTCAGACACTTAACACTTACTAGCTGTGTGACCTTGGGCAAGCCACTTAACCCCGCTTGCCTCACCAAAAAAAAAAAAAGGCAAAAAAATAAAAGCCTCAATATCAATCTGTGTGTACATGGATTAAAATATATGTATATATATATATATATATATATATATCTACAATAAAAACATAGGATTACAAAGGAAATGAATTATGTTGAAATACACTTATCAAAATATATATTCTTTAAAAGTTCATGGACCAGGGGGCAGCTAGGTGGCACAGTGGATAGAGCACCGGCTCTGGAGTCAAGAGGACCTGAGTTCAAATCCGGCCTCAGACACATAACACTTACTAATTGTGTGACCTTGGGCAAGACACTTAATCCCCATTGCCCATCCTCTCCCAAAAAAAAACAACAAAAGTTCATGGATTCAAAGTTGCCACTAGGATTTCTTTTATGCCACAGCAGGGATGTGAAAAGAATCTCCATGTTTCTTGTAGATTTGTAACTCATGGTGGTTGTTGGAAAATCTTTATTTCTTGTAGATATAATTGATTTACATGATGTATCCCAATGCATCATTGGAGGCAACCAAGACTGACCAAAGTTGTAGCAGGTCCTGGGGAGCTATGATGTCATCCTTTAGGGCAGGATTCTTCCTCTAGTGCCAGTTAATTTTGGAAGAAGGTTAGACTAAGGCAGAGCCACTGATGTAGTAGATAACGAAGAGCCACTGTAGCTCCTTCTCAGTCCCCACTAAGATTGTGAGCACTGAGAGTTCAGAAATGTCTCTCCCCCCATCACCTTGCAGAGTGTTATGTATTTGGGAAGGACTTTTAAAAAACAGGTTCTTGACCAGAGAAGCAATGTTGTAAACTTGCTCCCCGGCAATGTAAACTCCTTGAAGGACTTCTGATTCTAAATCCAGTACTCTTTCTTCTATACCATGATGCCTCTGTCACTGATTTTTGGCCAACTCTATATTAAATGAGTCACCACTATCAAGAGCATTTATATATTAAAGCTGACTTTGTACATTTTGTTATGACAGGTATTATTACTTGTCAAAGTAATAATACATTCATTTTATGCTGACAGTTGCCTGAAAGTGAGTTAAATAGATATAATTCTTGCCATCTGAACATTGAGAGTCTAAAATAAGTTTTAAGAAAAGACAGAGATGTTAATAAATGTGCTGAACAGGCAAATGAGGTTCTTATAGGGAAATTTATTATCTCCTCATGTAGTATGGAAGATAGCAAGAGGTGAAAGTCACTATGGCGTGAGGTTTTCCACTCCATACTGGAATGGACAAGGTATTGGATTTGCAGGAAGTTGGAATCCTGGGTTGTAATCCTGGTTCTGCTACTTATTATTGTATGACCTTGAACAACTCATTTGAACTCTCTGGGTCTCAGTTTCCTTTTCTATAGAATGAGATGAATGCACTAGAATTCTAAGGTTACTCCTAGTTTATTAGTATCCTTTAAACCTGAATGGATTTATGTGGAATAAGAGATTCATTTTCTCTCCTATGAAAGTACACTACAGAGAGAACTATAAAAATTATACATGTCTTCCAGTTAGGAGGTAAAATGGAATGAAGGAAGCAGGATTTCAAGAAGTGTTTGAATTAAAAAGGGGAGAAGGTTTTAAGCTTAAATCAAGATTAGAAAATAGCTCCATCAATGTATAGGCATTATATTGAGGACAGGTAACCACTGCCCCAAACTTATCATCATAAAATGCCTTCCAAAGTGCTCTAAGTCAGGGGTAAAACTTCAGTAGGTCAAGAGCCTTTTCTGCAGGTACCAAAATTTGAAGCAATCAAAGAAATAGATTAGAAGGGAATCACAGGCCAACCTCCTCATTTTACAGATGGGGAAACTAGGCCCAGGAAAACTAAATGACTTACCTAAGGTCACAGTTAATAAGCATTAGAGCTAAGATTTGAACCTAGACCCTCTCTAAACTGGAGTCAGTGCTTTTTCTGCTGTTCGGAGGAGAACTTTCTCCCCTACCTTTCAGTCTCACATTTTAGCTATAGATAAGAAAACTATAGGGCTTTACCCTTCTGTTTCCCAAAACATGGATCTAATGTGTGCTTCCTCCTGTTGGCCCCTAACTTTTCTTGTTTAAATACCATTTGCACATTTTCTCCATTTGCCTGTTTTACAAAATTATTCCCACTTTCTCTCTCTCCCGCCCCATGGGGAGGGGTGTGAATGAGAGGTCGAGAGATGATAGAGATAGGGTGAGGAAAAAAGGAAAAGAAAAAGCACCATTGAGGCATTTTTTAAAGGTAGAGAACAGAAGGAAAACTAGAAAGAATCACGGACAAACCTTGTCAGGTTTGGAAAGCTATAGTTTGAATTTATTATATACTTAGCAAGAAAAGCAGGCTTTACATAATAGAAATCTTCAGTTTCAGGGGTATAATTTCTTAATCTGTTCTACTGTGAATATGGAAATGCCCATTTTATTTGGAGTTTGTTAAATTCAAAATAAAAATAAAAAAAATTTAAAGTTCTCATTTACATGCAAATCTCACAGCAAAGCTCTTTAAGCCTCAACAAACTGGAATTATAAAGGTGTAGTCACATCTATTACTGAATGAATTTACATTTTAGGTAATTCCTTTCAAAGTTTCTGCTCCAAATTTATATCTCCATTCACCTTCTTGATTAGGTTGGAAGTAGTCACCTTAAATGTGAACACATTACCATATGAAAGCCCTGTTGGTTGCCAGACCCAGGCAAGGCTCCCACTCCTCCAGACTCCCAGCTTTGGGGAAGGATTTCCAGAACAACTTCAAAAGCTTAAGGCATCTTGGCTTCTCAGAAAAGTGTCTTCTGGCAAGGAAATGGTAGACCACCAACTCAGCAAGGTGGGGCAGGGCATGAGTATAATGGAGGGCTAAGAGGGCCAAGAATATGGGACACAAACCAAGTGACCCATTCTTCCAGCTAATGTGGCCCATATCATCCCTTTACCATGAGCTTCATGTCTGCAACTCTGTGTGGAGAAAATGGACAAAACCTGTATTGCTGTGAATTTAGGGGAACCATCTTCTCTGCCCCTTTCAATATTTAAAAGTAAACTTAGAGGTCAAAGAAAATGCAGCCTGCAGGGTTATGTAATGAAAAAATTGATGCAGATTCCATCTCACCTCCTATTGCTGAAAATAAATTCCTGCCCTACCTGGATGACCTGATGAGATCAGTTACCCACTGGAGGGGCAGTTAGGTGGCTCAGTGGATAGAATGTTAGGCCTTGAGTCAGGAAGACTCATCTTCCTGAGTTCAAATATATCTAGTTGACCCTAGGCAAGTCACTTCACCCTGTTTACCTCAGTTTTCCTCATCTATAAAATGAGCTGGAAAAGAAAATGCAAACCACTCCGACATCTTGGCCAAGAAACTCCAAGTGGGGTCACAAAAAGTCAGACATGACTGAACAACAAAAACCTCGATTGAAACAAACTAGATAGGCAGAATTACTCTTCAGGAGGAAATTCCTCTACACTGAGGAATTCCCTAATACCTGGTCCCTCACCACAGCCAGGTCACCATCCTCAAGAGCTGAGCTCTCTCCTCTGGCCCTGACTACAAAACAATCTCAATGGTAATCTCCCTTAGGCAAGGGAGAACACTGCCAAACCTTCTTCCCCAACCTTTGAAGGTGGAAGGGAAAAGATCACACAAGGACAATGACATTGATGGTCCTGTTGGACTGCCAGCTATGTTGTGGTAGGCACAGATCAGACTCTCTTGGGAACATGCTGCCCCTTCCCTTCATGTGACTACACCTAACAAATGAGTGGCTAGCAAGAAATCCATAGACTAAAATAACTTGCCCAAGGTCACATAGATAGTAAATGAAAGAGCAGGATTAAAATCCAGCTTCTTAGATTCCAACTTCAAGACTCTTTTGATTACATAACACTATTTTTATCCCTGTGCCTTCCCAGAGAACCAATGTCTTTGTCTTTATTTGTCTAATATTTGACTGGAAACCTGAGTAACCTGCCAATTTACATGGAATGAACTTTTTTTTTTGACACATGCTTTTAAATAACTTGTTTACTGGCTCAGTACACTTAGTTTTTAAATAATTACTCACTTTGAATAAACAAAGTCTTAACTTACAAATATGGTCCTCCAATTTCATGCATAACCCAGATCTCAAATTGTGTGACTTTATCCTTCTGGAAGTTGGGGATCTCATAATCTGCAAAAAACCTCAATAAAAGAAAGAAAAACTTAAATTCTCAAAGCATCCTTTTCATTTCAGGTACCAATACATTTGCATACTATTTTTTTTTTCAATTAAGTTAAATTAATATACTTTACTTTAAAAAAGTGTTCTGTTCTACGTACTCTTGATTGAAAAATAATTACTATAGTCTTAACAAAGACTTCAAGCTTATTATTTAAAGCCACCTGCTTTGAACATGGCTTTAATGGGATATGTGAAAATCTCTTAACAACGCTAAGCAATATTACTCTTAAACAAAAAATGAAGGAACAGTGGTTGTTTTCCATATTTAAACTGCACAGTACCTATAATCAAAGAGTCTTTGAATTGGAAGTGTTATTTTAAAACATGTTATGAGAGAAATATTTTCTTTTTGAGTTCATGTGGTAGATAAGAATTGCTTAAATTTACCACAACACAGATATTGAAGGGATAAAAATTTAGGTTTTAGCTTAATCACAGGTTCAGAAAAGTAGAATAATAATCCCTGAACAGAGATTAGGGTTTTCTGACAAGGTTTTATAGAGAAAAATATGTCAGAGAGAAAGAGAACTAATTTTTTTTTAACATATTGCAATCTCATACATTCTTTTAGGCTATAAAATTTTTTTTTAATTTCATAAACCCATGCTTCCTTCAACATCATAAAAGTTGAGCAAATTTAGTTAAGCAGAGTTATATACATCCCCTCTGGAAATAACCTAGCTAAACAAACTCTATAGGTAAACTAAATCAGGTTATAGATCAAACAATGAATTTGCAAAATCTTACTTACAAAGCTTCGAGGCTATATTGTAAAGAAGTCATGATGGACTAATTGAGAGGAAAGGAATTACATGTCAGTAAGATTTAATATCAGGGAAATTCTTCCACAACTAAAGTATTTTTTGGGAAGTTTTAAAGATATTATATTTCCTTTTTCCTCTCATTTGGTTTCTTAATTCAGGAATATCAAAAATCTTCCCTTAATACTATTACTCCATGAGTCACATTTTGGTCAGATAAGTTTAATATTAACAGAAGACAGGCTTGTAGTTAACCAAGTTTCAGGAAGAATGGCCCTGAGCCCTGAATAATAAAAATTCGTAAAAGGAAACCAAAAATTCCCATAATAGAAGTGAACTTAGAGATAATCTAGTCCAAACCCCTGCCAGATGGATGGATTCCTTCTATAATGAGCTAAGAATGTTTTTTATATTTTTAAGTAAAGTCTTACCACTTTTTAAAATTCTTGGATATCTCCAGGGATAGAGGACTTGCTATCTAAAAAGTCAATCCATTCCATTTTTTAACAACTCTAATTTTTAGAAAATCTTTCTTTAAACTTGGCCAACATCTGTGTCCTTGATAACCTCCACTTACTGATCTTATATGATTCTGGTACTATTCAGAATGTATAATACATTTAAAAAATTTATTAGCAGAGGCTTATAGTAGACATTTAATAAATGCTTGTTGGCTTGACTGTTTTATTTTCATGATTTAAATGTTTCTAATCTCTTTTCCATATGTCTTTTTTATTATTTTAAGATCATACTCCTATATACCCTAAATTTTCTTATTTAGTCTTCTAGTTTCTGCAATTAATCCTTATAGTTTTATAGCTCCTAAAAAAATTCTATCTTTTCTCCTTGGGGCTTATTCCAGTTATTAATACCCCTTAAAAACAAACACCCAGAAACTACCTAGACTTTCAAGATGTAGCCTAACCAAAGGAGAGTAGAGTTGGGCCTATCATCTCTCTTCTACTTCACTTTTTGTTTTAGTATCTTACACCATACTATGACTCACATAAGTGATGCTGTCTCCAAATTACACTTATGTTACTGATTTTTGAAATCTAAATTATGATTTTACATTTATGCCTATAAAATTTCATATCTTATATGATGGATTATTTTCTTCTATCAGAATTTAGTTGGGGGGTGGTGTTAATAACATGAGATATTTATAAACAATCTCAAAATGGTGTGATTTTTAGCACCCTCCCCCACAATCATTGAAGAGCGCTCTGAGCCATTTTGTATTTTCCTTTGTTGCATGAGTTGCCATGGCCATCCATCAACAAGAGCCTGACCTACTTGGAGATTATCCTTTCCATGCTCAGCAAAGCTGGTTGCCAGGACAGTACTCAAAGTCTCTACAGCTTGCTGCAGCTTGCCAGCTTTCACATGCCCTTGGCATAATCTTCAAGAAAGAGGGCTACCTCAGCACCACAATGAAGCACAGGAGGAGGGAACACTCCCATAACCTGCACATAACACTCTGAGTACTACAGGTGTGGCAAGTACCCGCACTCTAATTTGTTGCCAGATTTACCAGCTGGGCTTGTTAACTTCAATATTTCCAGAAACTATGATTTTATTAGGGTAGGTACTTCCTCCACCAGACCTGCCAGAGCTTGCGCTCCACTGGCCCAGCCATAGAGAGCCTATGATCGCCTCCACCTCCCCATGAGCCAATGGAATAAGACAGTAGAAAAGGTTAGCTGTGGTTTTTCATTCTAAATTTATGAGCTCCTCCACTTTGTCCCCTCCACATACACACTAGCCCATAAACACATAACCCAAACTCCCTAAAATTTTTCACCATGAAAAATGCCACTGTTATAGGTGGAATATTAGTCAAGTAGTTACCAATTCCTGTTTCTAGAACTCTTTGTCAGTCTGGAGCAGGGGTCATCTCTGCTCCCAGAGCTGTTTCATTGGTCTTATGCTATTTGGATTTGCAATGGTTTTCATTTGCATTGCAAAGATTTGGATTGGTTTGCAGGTAGTGGTTCTCAGTTCATCTTTTTTTTCCTTTCCATCAACTTTTTGATACTGCTGTGATATATTATGTAATATTAGTTCTTTTCCACTTACCCCTCTACTGGATAGGCTCCAGATGGCTCTGAACCATTCAACATAACATGTATCACCCCTGAGCTATCATGTGCATACTGTGAAAGAAAACAAATATTTTTAAATCAAATAATTAAAATAAATAAAAATTAAAAACAATAAAAAGAGAAAAAATCAAATGAATTAAATAATTAGCAACTGATAAATATAGCACTTAGGAAAAATCAGAATTTTTTGGAGTGGATGTGTTTGGGAGTAGAAGAGATTATGTACTCCTTGTAGACAAGGACTTTTGCTTCTTTTTGTATCCTCACCATTTACCATGGTCCCTGGCACATAGTAGGTGCTTAATAAATGTCTATTAACAGAAAAAGAGACTGACTGAAGACCAATTATAAAATAGAGTTGGTTTGGTGTGGGAATCAAGAGAACCAATTAGATTCTATCTCAAGAACACTGATTCCATCTTGTGCTTCCACATGTATTCTCCTCCATCTTGTTTTTCTGCAAATCATCCATGGGAAACTAGATGGTATCAGCCATCTATTATTTCATAAATGTAGGTCTATTCAATTAATCAGCATCTCTTAATTTGGGGAAAAGAAAGACCTTGAAACCTACTTGTTCTCCTCTCAACTTGACTAAAACTTACTCTTCCCCACCGTTAACTTGGAAAGCCCCCT
The DNA here is from genome assembly GCF_900497805.2 of Vombatus ursinus. NCBI lineage: Eukaryota > Metazoa > Chordata > Mammalia > Diprotodontia > Vombatidae > Vombatus > Vombatus ursinus. Next base: position 24,434,307 of record NW_020954596.1, on the reverse strand, counting down.
ATCTTTCCTCCAATTAGAAATCAGATTATCTAATTTTGTATCTTGGTTAATTTTTTATAATTAACTTGTTTTCTTTGATTAATTAATTTTAATACATAAAAATCTGTTTTACTCTGTATTCAGGGTCTTTGGACTAACTGGGGAGTCCCTTGACCCATTTGTTATACCTGTTTTGCTAATAAATCATATAGCTCAGGTTGTTTCCTCAATTATTATTAACTAACCATCACATAGAGGGGAGATACAAGTAATTAATTTTAGGACCTATGTGCATTATCTATCCCAACAGTTACCAAAACCAAACTCTTACACTCACCCAAACTCTGAGGATGGAGGCAGGCATTTTATAGTGACATTTAGGGTTGCCCTTACACATGAGTGGAGTAGCCAGCCTGTTATATGATGTGATACTTTTTGCAAAGAGTTTTCCTCACAACTACAATTTTACCAATAGAATGTGAGCTCCTGGAAGTCAAAGACTGTTTTCTATGCCTTTGTATCCCCAGAGTTTAACACAGTTCCAGGCACATAGTATATATTTAATAAGTCATTGTTGAATTGAATTGAATCACTCTGTAAAGTTGGAATAAATGCTTGTTGATGGATAGGAAACAAAAGTATCCCTAATTTTATGGATAAAAAAGCTGAGGCACTAGGGGCAGCTAGGTGCTGCAGTGGGTAGAGCTCCAGCCTTGGAATCAGGAGAACCTGAGTTCAAATCTGGCCTCAAACACTTGACACTAGCTGTGTGACCCTGGGCAAGTCACTTAACCCCAATCGCCTCACCAAAAACCAAGCAAAACAAAAACAAAAACAAAAAAAAAGCTGAGGCACAAAGATCAAATGACTTATCCAAGGTCACAAAGCTAGTAAGGGAAGTAATTCCAAATCTACTATCCTTTCTACTTTGCCATGTATCGTCCATTGTCCTCTGTTGTCACTAAGTAGAGCAAGGGCCTTGAAATATATGTGTTTAGATTGGGAATAAAGTTAATGATCACCATAGTAGAAGGAATTAGGCAAAGGATATGAGGATACTGCATACCTGGGGTTGGGGGCAAGGAAGCACACAGCAAAAGGAAATAAAGCGAGGTAAGGAAAAGGAAAACTAAGTGGCAGAAAAGACTACTTTAGGAATTTTCAGAGGATTGGTTTTCATGACGTAGAACATAAGTGCTATTCTCCAGCATTTTCTGGCTACGAAGGAGGCAATGGGTGCATTGTTCAGGGGTGGGAGTTGGGGAAGGGCAGGAGAGACTCCATTAGAGAACCATTCTTTTAATCTCACTGCACTCAGATGCTTATTACACAGCTTCAAAAAAACAGTGCAGGCCCTGTCAAAGCAATTTGCTGCAACTACCTACCTTCCTGAGCTCCTTAAAATAAGATTCTGGCATGTTGTCTTTCCTGATCCTCGTTATAAACACTGAGCCCAACCTTAGCTCTCCTTAATTCTGGCTTTCAGCAAGCAAGCTAACTAACTGGGGGGTGGGGGGGTGGGGGGGTGGAGGATGTTAAAGGGGGAATCCCCTTCCTAGACTAGTAACTCTGGAATATTTTTGGCCTTTCCCAAGTGACTCATTTCCCGATACTGCTTCCCCAGGGCAATGTCTTCAAAACAGTATTTTGACTTTGTCTGTTATCTGTGAATTGTGTCACTTGATGTGTTAGACCACATACTGTCACAGAGGATTAGCCCCAGCCCAGACAAGTTGTCCCAAGAGACCTCAGCAAGAAGGCTGGTTTGGAGCCTCCCTGGTAGCTGCTGTGGCTTTCAGTTATTTTGCAGTGGAAGTTTAGAGCGCTAACCCACAATGAATTGCATAGCTAAGCCTCTGCACACTAGAACTGCTCTGTGTGTGTGTGTGTGTGTGTGTGTGTGTGTGTGTGTGTGTGTGTGT